>NC_087187.1:10735000-10742500 GCF_035594125.1 Scylla paramamosain
CTCACTCATTCACTCACCCAGTTACTAATACGCGAACTAGCCGCTTGACTGAGAGACTGAGCCTATCTTAACCTAACCTAACCTAACCAAACCTAACCTAACCTAACCTAACCTAACCAAACCTAACCTAACCTAACCTAACCGGGATTACTAAACACTTGCATTGCCCTAACCCAAGCTAACAAGTAAAAGAGACCAGCAAACTTGGACCACCGCCAAAGAAGCGCAAAGTAATGAACAAAAGCAAAGAAAACAGATAAACACTCACATTTAAGATATGCCACGAGAGAGAGAGAGAGAGAGAGAGAGAGAGAGAGAGGAGAGAGAGAGAGAGAGAGAGAGAGAGAGAGGGTGAAGAAGTAAACAAATACTAGAGAGAAGGGGTAGGAGGGGAAGGGAAGGTGGGGAGGAGGATGATGGGGGAGGGAAGATATGGCAGGGTAGAGGTCACTCGGCAGGGGGCGCCTGAATGGGGAAGGGGGACAAGGTAGGGGAAAGAGAAAGAGAGGTTTTTGGGGGGAAGAGAGAGGGGAAGGGGAATTACTAGCCTTGAAGTGTCGGAGAGGGGGGTAGAAGGAAGGGAGAATAGAGAGGGGAGAGAGAAAAGGTGGGGATGGAGGAGGAGGGAGTTGAGGGAAGAAAGGAGAGGTGGAAAAAGGGGAAGAAGTGGCGAAGAGGAGTAGATGGGGGCGGGGGAAGAGAGAGAAGGAAGAAGAGATGGAAAGGAAGAGAGGCAAGGAGAGAGTAGGAAGATGGGATAAGGAAAGAAAAGGTAGGGCTAGAAGGAAGGGGGAAGAGAATGAGGATGGATGGAAGTTAAGGGGGGAGAGGGGAGGAGCAAGTAGCAACAACAAACCACTTCTGTAGTACACGTGATGATGGGGATGGGCAGGGGAGCGAGAAGAGAGGAGGAGGAAGAGGAGGCGATGGAAGGGGTTAAGGAGGAGAGGGAGGGAAGAGAGGAACAGAGAAAGAATTGAGAGTTAACATGTGTGATGGTTGCGGGTGGGTGTTGTGGGTGGAGGGGGTGGCATAGGAGTACTGAGGGCAGGGGAGAGGTAGAGGAGTGCATGAGTGGATGCATGGTTGTGTCCTTTATTCCCCTCACAACTTCCAGCACCTCCCCACAACAGGCAGCGTGAACTAAAGTATCTATGAGTTCCTGGGATTACTACACTGACTAATTACCTGTATACTGCCACTCAACTACTACACTGATACTTTTCTTGCTTTTACGGTCCGGTTTCCGTATTAGAGGTAGGATGGTAGTACCTCCTAACGAAAGACTCTGGTTGTGGCATCTGGGAACCGTTAGGATGACACACTTCACTACAGCTGTCACCTGCCCTGCGCTAACAAAATTTTCTGGTACACTCGCTGCCTTCTTGCATTGCAGACATTTGCGTCTTATGTCCTTGGATTCTTTCATTTAATTTTCATTTTCATCCTTTTTTTTCTCTAAGGATTTCGTGACCTGTTGTCATGTTGAAACCTTCTTACTTGCAGGCCAGCACGTGCAGAGGCTTGGTGGAGAGGCCCGCGGAGGGTGTGAAGAGAGGTCATTTGTTCAGTTTTTGTTCACTTCAGTTCAGTTGCTGGTTGGCAGTGTAGCGTTTCTACGAATACCAACACTCGCTCTCTCTCTCTCTCTCTCTCTCTCTCTCTCTCTCTCTCTCTCTCTCTCTCTCTCTCTCTCTCTCTCTCTCTCTCTCTGTTACCACCGAACGGAAGATAAGATCCCGATATGATCAATCCAAAACTATTGTTAGGTTAGGTTAGGTTACCTTAGGTTAGGTTAGGTTAGATTAGGTTACGTTAGATTAGGGTGCGTTAGATTCGGGTAGATTAATTTGTACATTAGGTTAGGTTACTGCCCAGAATTTACATAGATGGGGATAATAGGTGGATATAGGTGGGTATGTTTCATAAAAGGAGCTGTCACGTGTAAGCCTGATGGCTTCTTGCGGCTTCCCATATATTCTTATGTGCCTATGCTCTTAACTACATACTCGCCTGAGCCATGTCTAAACTACAATAACTGTCAAACTAATAATTTCATATGGGGTAGGGAAAGCTGGTGGTTCTGGTGCTGGTGTAGCAACACGAATGAACAAAAAAGGAAGAACGAATATGCAAGAGGAGGAGGAGGAGGAGGGAGGAAGTAATAATGAAAGGCAGTGTTAGTAAAGAGAGAAAAAATTGGTCTGGGACATGTGGGGAAGAGGGGAGGGGAGGGGAGGGGAGGGGAGGGGAGGGGAGGGACGCTACTGAAGTAAAGATGATAACCTGGGAAGGACTCCTCTCTCTCTCTCTCTCTCTCTCTCTCTCTCTCTCTCTCTCTCTCTCTCTCTCTCTCTCTCTCACACACACACACACACACACTTAGAGATGATATGGTAACTGGTATTATCCGGAGAGAACTGCCCGGGAAGAGGAGGAGGAGGAGTAGGAGGAGGATGGGGGGAGGGGGAGTGGGGGAGGGGGAGGAGCTTGAGTGAACAAGGTACTAGAAGGTAATAGAAAGAGCAAGGAAATGATGCGGGTACTAAGGGGGAGGAGAGAGGGAGGGGAGGAAACAGGAAGGGGGAGATGGAGAAAGGGGGAGAAAAATAGTAAAGGAGACAGGTGGGGGATAAGGGAAGGGAGAGGGCACGGGTAAGGGCGGGGCATGAGTTCAGGAGGAAGGGAAGAGTTGAAAGAGGAGGAGGAAGAGAAGGAGGAGGAGGAGGAGGAGGAGGATGTAGTGGTGGTGGTGGTGAAAGAAGATAAGAAGACACGGATGATCTGGTGTAAACAAGCCCATCCAACTGTGCGTGTGTGTGTGTGTGTGTGTGTGTGTGTGTGTGTCGGCGTCACGTGGTAGACTCGTGATGGCCGCCATGACACTTTCTCGGTAAGCTTAACTCCTTCCCTGCCACACATATTTTCCACAGTCGCCTGCAACTTTTCAGACGCTTTTATACTACAGTCTCTTTAACACTCTTGTAGCACAAGAGTGAAAACTAACCTATTCTCTCTCTCTCTCTCTCTCTCTCTCTCTCTCTCTCTCTCTCTCTCTCTCTCTCTCTCTCTCTCTCTCTCTCTCTCTCTGAATGTTACAGGAAGGTCACAGCATGAGCGTTAATTAAGCAGTCTCTCTTTCCCAGTTCTGCAGTCCTTTGTCTCTGTCCCTTATGAATAAGATTAAAAGACAACGTGTAATGTGTTCAAAAAATGGGACGAGTGTACGAGTTCTGAGGGCCCCTTCACACCGAGCAGCCATCCATCGATCGGCTACTCGCCTGCTGGACACCGTGCAGTATCATACATTAATTGCAGGAGTCGCGTGTGAAAGCCTCCGCCGTGGTGTACTGAACCGAGTATAGGGGCATATTCTGAAGCACTTCTGCGCTGCACCTCCATTACTTTCCAAAGGCTCTAGTTGAAGTTAAATGAGTTTTGAAAGGCGTTTTTTACGGTTCTTTTGATAAATTAACAATTCGACTTTATTAACTCAAGAAGCACTCTAGAGAATCCGGCTGGACATATCTGTGGCCTTGGAAAATAGTCGTGATGAGAGAGCAGAGCGTTTCCAAATATGGGCCATGGTCACCTCGTGTGAAGCTCCAAATAAATATAGTCTATGTTTTAAACCCTATCAATTCCCTTAGTTTGGAAGTTGATTAGACCCGCACAATTTCGGGAAAACTTCATTTATAGGAGTAGTTCCAAAACTATCTTATGGGTGGTCTGCACAGCCATATGTGTTATCATTACCGTCAAATGAATTACATACAAATATATGTAACAGGAGTACCAACAGCTTCCTTTCCCAAAACCAGCCTGTAAACATAACGACTTGGAATCAAGGACCTGTTTACCTTCTCTTAATGTATGCCAAGTAGTGCCTGTATTTTAAGACACTGTATTTATTGTTAGCTCACTGGCATTCAAGCTCATATGTTCATTTGGTACAGTCGCCGTGCGGTAAGCTAATCTAGAAGCCCCATTCTGCCTCATCCCCTTTATGCGCGGCAGCTGACGGACGCACTGGTAATGTTCCTGACACTTGCCCAAATCCTTATGCCTGAGGTGTTTTCAGTTATCTTATCAGTTCTTGGATTCACAAATGAAACGATCTGTCTTCCATATGGGATGGTATTATGCCAAAAAAAATAATGTTGTGTTGGAGTAGAAGTCACATTTTCTATGCATTGATTAATATTCAGAATGAAGACATTTATTTTTTATCATTCTTTTTTCAAGCCTCATACGTATATAAAGCAATTATTAAAAACATAATATGTTAATGGTTATTCAAGAACGAACAAGTGGAACAAGTGAGCAGCAAATATTGCTTCCTTCTGCTTCACTCTGTCTTACTCCGCATGCCGGCCCGGGACCAAGGACTGAGAGATGGGCTTGTCAAGTAGTCTTTTAAACTTTGGACCGTCTCTGAATGAATATTTTTTCTCTTTTCTTGTTTACAATAACTGTGCGCAGGCACTTGACCTTATCACAAGATGACACTAGTGTCCATAACACGGCCACACTGGACCCGCGACACGCGGAAGAGGGAGTCACTTGTCCTATATGGGTACTTTTATTATGAAAGTAATGACTTGATTGGGTTTTTTTTTTTCTTTTTTTACCAGTACACTCCAGCCTCACTGTCAGCGCTTCATACGATTTAAGATTATTTTGATGACTTCCTTTAACATTCACTGTATGGGACTGAAGCAAACATTTTCCATATAATGAATTGTCAACTAGTGGTTATATAAAACAGTAGTAACTACCAAGTATAAAATAAAATTAATGTATTGTCTTAGATGAAAGCATAAATAATATGATACTCAGCCTAAATGATCCACTATAGCTGTGCCCTACACGAGACACTTCTTTTCAGAAAGGACAGTGCAGCCTGGAGTGAGCCTGACCCGGAGATGATTTTCGAAAGTCATATGGATGGCTTATGTAAACATTGTTTGCTTGTTTTTTGTTTTTTTTTTCTTATAGTTTTCCTACAGAATTTTCGGAAATCAACTTAGCACAAGGCTAACTGATAAAATTATCGGAAATATCTTGGATGCAAGGCAAAAGGGATGTGGGAAGAGAGGATCAATCAGCTGTCCTACTGAGAGTGTGGGAGGAGACTGAGGGCGTGGCTTGCAAATCAGCTTAGCCTGCGGTGACTGGTACAATCTTGGTTCATGTTTAATACATACTGGCAAATTATAGAAAATAACAACAAGTAAATAAACAACAACAACAACAACAACAACAACAACAACAACAACAACAACAACAACAACAACAACAACAACAATAGCAACAACAATAATGAACAAGGAAAACTACAGCCCCCTTATAAGTGAATCTAAAGGTTCGAAAACACGTGTTCTTCGTCCGCCGTCACCTAACACTACGTATTCTTTACTCTCTCTTTGTCCTTTTATTAACAGACCTACACTTGCCTGCGGTGCTCCTTCGAGAACAATACATTAATGAGATGAGGAAATTATGGAACAGAAAAGACAACGATAAACTCAAGAGACCGCAACACAAGATTATACTGTACCATTCTGGTCATGACAGAAGGCTACCTCTCTCACCGACAAAGTGCCGTGAGCTAGAAGAGAGAGAGAGAGAGAGAGAGAGAGAGAGAGAGAGAGAGAGAGAGAGAGAGAGAGAGAGAGAGAGAGCTCGTTTCATCAAAAATTCTTGAGAAACAAAGGAAAAGGAGAGTAAAGGAAAGTAAAAACTCTTAATGGAGGAAGGAATGGGAAATGAATACTAAATGAAGGAGGAAAGAAAGGGAAAACAATGATATATAAATAAAAAATGTGATAAATAAGTAATACTGATAATAGAAATATTAATAATAACAATGATGATGATCCTAATGATAACAACAATAATAATAATAATAATAATAATAATAATAATAATAATAATAATAATTATAAGAAGAAGAAGAAGAAGAAGAAGAAGAAGAAGAAAATAAATGATAGCGATAATAATAATCATAAAATAACAATAACTGCAGTAAGAATAATAATGATATTCCCTGATATAATGGAAGCATCTGTCAGTTATTATTATTATTATTATTATTATTATTATTGTTGTTGTTGTTGTTGTTGTTGTTGTTGTTGTTGTTGTTGTTGTTGTTGTTGTTGTTGTTGTTGTTGTTGTTGTTGTTGTTGTTGTTAATATTATTATTATCATCATTAACAAATACCATTATCATTATTTTCCAAACATAAGAATGGAACATGAATAACTAAACTCTCTCTCTCTCTCTCTCTCTCTCTCTCTCTCTCTCTCTCTCTCTCTCTCTCTCTCTCTCTCTCTCTCCTGTCGAGTGTTTGTCAGCCTCTCCCAAAATTCTCCCAGCCTCTCACTCCTCCATCCTTTGTTTGTTGTTTGTGTTTTGTCCTGATTGTAAGTTGGGTCAAGCGTGTGTGTGTGTGTGTGTGTGTGTGTGTGTGTGTGTGTGTGTGTGTGTGTGTTTGTATCATGTAGTTTGTTGATTTTGTATCTTTCTCATTTCTTTCTTTCTTTCCTTCCTCCCTCCTCCTCCTCATCCTCCTCTTCCTCGACCGCCTTCTCTTCCACTCCTCCATTTTCAATTTTCTCGTCTTTCTTCAC
This sequence comes from Scylla paramamosain, assembly GCF_035594125.1. Classification (NCBI taxonomy): domain Eukaryota; kingdom Metazoa; phylum Arthropoda; class Malacostraca; order Decapoda; family Portunidae; genus Scylla; species Scylla paramamosain. The sequence goes on from NC_087187.1 coordinate 10,741,634, forward strand.
TGTTCCTTTCCTCTGTTTGTTTTCTGTCCGTCCTCAAATCTTCTATCCTTCCCTTCCTTCCTCAAGTTTCTTCCGGCTCTTCCTCCTCTTCCTTCGTCTTCTCCTTTTCTTCATCTTTATACTCCTCCTCCTCCTCTTCGGCCTCCTTTTCCTCTTGCTCCTTGTCCTCCTCTTTCAGGACCAGTGACCTCTTATCGTTCTTGCTTACACACACACACACACACACACTCACACAGACATTTCAGTAGATTAATCGTCGCAGAGAGAGAGAGAGAGAGAGAGAGAGAGAGAGAGAGAGAGAGAGAGAGAGAGAGAGAGAGAGAGAGAGAGAGAGAGAGAGACTAAAATGAACAATTAAGCAACAACACTCACTTTTTTTTCTCCCACGCTAATCCTTTTATTGTTATTTTTCCCACTTTAAGGAACGTCACACACACTGCACCTCTCACCTCTCACTTCTACACGCAAACTGATTCTCCCTCTCCCTCTCCCTCTCTCCCTCGCTGTTCCGAAGCAGTTCCGAACCCGCTCTGTGAAACATCCCAACCACGTGCTTCATTTGACTCTTACCTGGTTCGCTGTGGTTCGGTTCAAGGCCTCATTAGCTTGTCAGGTCGTCTTGTCTGCCCTCCTGTCTATCTGTCTGTTTGTCTGTTTTTGTTTGTCTGTTTATTTGTCACTAGTTAGAAGGAGGTTTATCTGTGTCAAATCTCTCTCTCTCTCTCTCTCTCTCTCTCTCTCTCTCTCTCTCTCTCTCTCTCTCTCTCTCTCTCTCTCTCTCTCTCTCTCTCTCTCTCTCTCTCTCTCTCTCTCTCTCAAGGAACATTCGAAGAGATAAATCCTTTAAAACTTTCCTAACTTTTTTTC
>NC_087187.1:10755000-10757500 GCF_035594125.1 Scylla paramamosain
TTTTTTCATTATTACTGACGTGTCATGCTGGTGGTAATTCGCAATAGACTTATTCTTTGCTATTTCTGATCCGTTCTGATGGTTAGCGCAAGTCATTCACTATCCTTAGCATAGCAGCATCAGTTTTTTTTTTGTTTCCGCACTGTGATGAACGCTCCTGTGTTGGCTGTGTTGATTATTCAGCATTTTCCACTTAGTAGCGTTTTTCTTTAACTTCCGACATGTTAGTAAATTTTTTGTTATTTTTTTTTATTGGGAATGTCTAAATGTATACAGTTGCCACAATAAATAGTGTCATACTCATTAGATCCTGTGGCGTTACTTCTGGCGCCAACTGTACATATGTCAGCATTCTATATAAGAAATTCTCTTTACTTCCCTGTTTCATGCACAGTTACCCTCAAAAGTAATGTCATAGGGTGCAAAAAGTTAAGGGTAATTTAGTAATATTACTTCTTGCGCTCAATGTGCATTTCTTAGCATTCCATTTAAGAAGTTCTCACTATTCGGTTACTTTCCTTTGCATGTAGAGTTACCCTAAAAAGTAATGCATTTATGTGCAAAAAGTTACGGGTGAGTTTACTGAACACCATAGTAATTCTGGCGCCAACTGTACATGGGAATCATCTTCACAAAGGATTACAGAGGATAGACAGCATCATGATCACTCGCGTGTATGACTGATATTAGCAGTGGTCAGGAATCCATGTAATGTTCTTCAACGCGACCTTTGTGAGGTGTGTGCGTTTGTGTGTGTGGATATCGTGTCTATTTCATGTCATATGCATGGTGGTTTAACGCAGTGGTGACTGACAAGCAGACATGTCATGAGGGTGTTTGAACACACGCACAAGCACGCACACACATGCACGCTAATGCACTCAGGAAGGAATGGACAGCAAAAGACTTACTATTCCAGGGACAGAGAGAGGCTGGAGAGCTAAGGGAACACAAAGAAAAATTGAAAAAGGGAGATATTTAAGTATAAAAGGAAAAGAAAAGAAAAGTACGGTTTTCCTCCTCAAACATTACCATTATCAATTAAAAAGCGATAGAAAAGATAGAGAAAGACTTCATATTGCAGGGAGAGAGAGAGAGAGAGAGAGAGAGAGAGAGAGAGAGAGAGAGAGGTTGGATACTTAAGAAAACACAAGGAAAAGTTGAAAACGGGAGAAAGGAAGGAAAAGTACAGCTTCTAAGAAACACACATCACTATCAGCATCACTATCATATTTTTTCTTACCATTACCGAGAGATGACTCGAAGAATCATGTACTTAGTGATGTGTTTCTTGTCTTGTTCCTTGTCATTGCAATTCGGCCCAAGTAATTTATTCATGTTAAACTGTTACATGTTAACCCTTTATTCCCTCAGTTACTAGGTACAAGTGAATTGCTAGTAAATCTCACTCTTTTACCTTGCTACCTGTCCGTTAATTGCGTCATAACCACTATTTACAAGGTGTGAGTCAGGTATGTACCTACTAGTTACCTGTTGCTAGTTATTGGTGTCTCTGCATAACTGTTTATAATTTCTACTATTTCGATGCATTTCAGTTGTGCTTTTTTCACCTACGTATCTATGATCATATCTGTTATCTTCCTACTCCATCTTCTTTCCTTCTCTTTTTCTTATATTTCCTTACTTTAGTCATTTTCTTGATCTAATCTAATCTGTCATTCTCTCCTCTCTTTTCTGTCCCGTTCGTTTCCTCACTTCTTGTTTTAATCTAATTTACTCTTTTTTTCTTGTTTTAATTTATCCTTCTCTCCTCTCTTTTCTGTCCCGTTCGTTTCCTTACTTTTGTTTTAATCTAATTTACTCTTATTTTCTCTTTCCATTTCTTCTCTTTCTTCCTCTTTCTCCTCTTTACTTCTTCCTTCCTTGTTTCATCCTAATCCACTCTGACCTACTCTTATCTTATCCAGTTCTCTTTTGTCTCTTCTTCTTTCTTGTTTTTCTCCTGATGCTTCTATCTTTCTTTGAAATGAAAATTATCTATCAGAGTATAAACTATTATAAAAAAATAAATAAATAAAAAATCACGTGATATCTCCAATTTCTATTAGAGCATAAACTATTTTAAAAAAATCAATAATAATCACGTGACATCTAAGTTTTCTAATAGAGCATAAACTAATGTAAAACTTAAATAAAATAAAAAAAATCTCACGTGACATCTCCTATTTTTGTTAGATCATAAACTAATCTAGAACTTTAAAAAAAGAGAGAGAGAGAGAGAGAGAGAGAGAGAGAGAGAGAGAGAGAGAGAGAGAGAGAGAGAGAGAGAGAGAGAGAGAGAGAGAGAGAAACATCACGTGACATTCCCAATTTCTAGTAGAACATAAACTATTAAAAAAAAAACACTCACGTGACATACTGTTACACATCCAATCCTAAAGCCATGCATGTGCTGTGGCGCCCGTGACCTTAAGGCGCTTTTCTGAGGACTGTCTGATCCCTTATGACCGTCAAGCACGCAGCCTAATCCTTTTACCTC
>NC_087187.1:10765000-10842500 GCF_035594125.1 Scylla paramamosain
TTCGCGGCGCCATACCCTGCACACCTTTACTCGTATTGTGCGTGACCAGAAGTACAAATTGTGAGTCAGTAGTACACGTGTGATTCAATAGCTAATTATGGTGGAGGTACTGAGGTGTCCTAAAGAATCTAACAAGATGTGGATATGATTCTTTGGGTTAGTACAAGACAGGACAAGAATAAGAGATCTGATGGAGGCAATGAAGTGTCCTAAGGGATGTAACAAGGTTGATGCAAAATTAGAGTTATTAATCAGAGTGCAAGAATAAGAAGGGATCTGTTAGTGAAGTGTCCTAAAGGATGTAACAAGATTGATGTGGACAAGATTTCTTAAGGGGTTTGTTATCAGAATCCAAAAATAAGAGGGGATATAATGAAGATACTGAAGTGTTCAGAGGGATATAGGATGTAACAAGAGTGGTGCAAAATCCTTATTAATGTAATCAAGATAGGGTAAAAGATAAAGGGATTCAAGTTTGATAAAATTAAATATGAAAAGTAGAAATAAATGAGCTGATTACATATAAACGATTATTTGCTGATTTATATGTTAGATGTAAATTTTATAATTTTGCAGTACATTCTTGGAATCATTGAATTACGAGTATATACGAATAACCGATTACATATATAAGGTTACTTGATTATTTATCTTCTAGAACGATCGATTTCATGTTGCATTACACAAATGAAACCTGGGAATTACACATGAGGATATACGCAGATACTCAATTACATATACCTGATTACTGCTACATGAGTAACACGCTAAACACAAGCTGCATAGTTACATTATGTTACCGATTACACACACACATTATGTTACCGATTATACACACACATTATGTTACCGATTACATACACACACACACACACACACACACACACACACACACACACACACACACACGATATAGTACCGTGTCTAATGATTCCCTGCGAGTCACGCACACACACACACACACACACACACACACACACACACACACACACACACACACACACACCTACGTTCAATACCTTGGTATGTATGGGCGCTTGTATGTTTGTGTGTGTGTGTGTGTGTGTGTGTGTGTGTGTGCGCCCCGTCATATACTAACCTATTGTTAATCTACAGACCTTATACCTGTATGTCTGTCTGTCCATCTTTTTGTCTGTTTGTCTGTTTGTCTATCTCGCATTTTCACAGCAATAAGGTTGAATATCAGAATAAAACTGACATTGTTATTTTTTTCTCTCTCCCCAGGGGCGTTCCTCATCCCGTACTGTGTGTGTGCCCTGCTTGGTGGCATGCCCATGTTCTTCCTGGAGGTTGGCATCGGCCAGTTCATGAGTGAAGGAGGCATCTCCGTGTGGAAAATGTGCCCGCTCTTCCAAGGTGAGAGAGAGAGAGAGAGAGAGAGAGAGAGAGAGAGAGAGAGAGAGAGAGATTGAAAACTATTATACATCGTTTATATGTTGTTGCAACTACTACCACCACCAGCACCAACACCACCACTACTACTACTACTACTACTACTATTTTTACCACCACCATCACTTTGTACATCTATTAGGTACTACAACCAGTACTACTTTCGTTCATCTCCTATCACCTAAATAACACCAACACCATTCCTGCTCCTTCTTCTCCTCTTGCTACTACGTAATTCTGTTCCCTCTACTACTACCACCACCACTTCCACTACCTTCTCCCCACGCAGGCATCGGGTACGCGGCCATCGTTGTGTGTAACTGGCTCAACGTGTACTACATTGTGATCATCGCCTGGGCTCTCTTCTACTTCGTGCTCTCCTTCCAAGCCGAACTACCATGGTCCAGCTGCGGCAACTGGTGAGTCTGCAGCCACACCCCAGCACTGACGCAAGGGGTTTCAGAAATGTTAGCAAGGGCAAGGGGTTTCAGGAATGTTAATTAGGGCAAGAGTTTGAAAATGTTAATTAGGGCAAGGGGTTTCAGGAATGTTAGCTAGGGCAATGAGTTTCAGGAATGTTAGTTAGAGACAAGGGATTTCAGCAATGTTAATTAGGGTAAGGTGTTTCAGTAATGTTAGTTAGAGACAAAGGATTTCAGGAATGTTAATTAGGATAAGTGGTTTCAGGAATGTTAGTTCGAAACAAGGGGTTTCAGAAATGTTAGTTAGGGCAAGGGATTTCTGGAATATTAGTTAGGGCAAGAGAGGTTTCAAAAAAGTTTCAGAAACGTTGGTCGGTTTAGTTTTAGTGCACTAAAATGTTTGAAAAGTTATTTAAGTGTCCTTTTTTTTTTTTTTTTTTCTTCTTTTTTAGGCTAAATAAGAGTTGTAGAAAGGTTTGTTAGTTCAGCTCCAGACTTAAAGATTTATTTATTTATTTGTTTTTGTTTTTTTGTTTTTTTTATATATATATGTGTAAAGGAAGAGGCTGACTAAGATACAAAAGTTATTGAACTGCTGCTCCCTCTTCCAAAAAAAAAAAAAAAGTCAGACAAGGAGTTCAAGAAAGGTTTCTTGATTTGGCACGAGTGTGTAGTGAGAGATATTAAATGAGAGAGAAAAAAATAACGTTAACCTCAAAGATCCTAATATAAAAAGTTTATAGAAAATTTAGAAAAAAATTCCAACAGAGAAATTTATGAAAAAAAAAATCGTAATCAGAAAAAATCCTAATATATAAATAAACCAAGACAAATTAACTACCCCGAAAAATAAATAAATAAAATAAAACCCACGATGTAAACAACGAGGAAGCACTACACGCATAACAAATCACCCGGAGACCAAAGCAGGTAATCAGGACAGTGACTAAAGAGTGTTTATCCCCAACAGGTGGAACACAGACGTGTGTGTAGACGGCAACACCAATCACTCCTTCATCCAGGACCTGAAGGCGCTCAACCTCACACCCAAGGACTCGGTGGTGGAGTTTTGGGAGTGAGTATTAGGAGAGTGGAGAAGTAGAAGGAAGTGTGGATGAGAGTGAGCTGGTGGGATGGAGTAGAGTGGAGTGAAAGAGTGAAGGAGGAGTGGAGAGTTGAGGAGAGGGAGGAAGAATGGAATGAGATGGAAGGATGAAGAAGTGGAGTGGGGACTTAGAAGAAAATGTGTAGTGGAGTAAAAGGGATGGAGCGGAGAATGGAGTGAAAATAAGAGTGGAGCTGATACTTGGTGTGAGGTGGAGAAAATATGGAAGGAAGGATGGAGAGGAGGAGTGGAAAAGAGTGGAGTGAGATAGAGGGATGGAAGAAGAGTATAGCATGAAAAAGTGGAAAAGAGAGTGGAAATGATATGTGAGACAGAGGAATGAATGGAGGAGTGGGAAGTGGAGAAGTGGTTAAAAGAATGGATCTGATGTGTGGAGTGAGGTGGAGGGACATAGAGTGCGAGGTGGAGAGAGAGGAGTGAAGTAGAAGAATGGAAAAGAAATGGAGGAATAGGAAATGAAGAAGTGGAAAGAAGAGTAAAAAGGAGTACCTAGAGAAAGAGTGGAGTGAGTGGATGGATGGCAAAGGAGTGGGATAAGGACTGGAAGATGGAAAGATAACTTGCCCCAGAAATCACACTAATTTCCCCTCACTCCCCAGGCTTGTCCCAAAAATGCATCAGTTCCCAGTTCAAAGTGCTAATTGGCTGTCCCCATTTCCTGAAGTCGCGACACCTTGTAAGAATCCTTCCCTTGCAGCAACCGCGTGCTTCAGATCACGGAAGGCGTGGATGAGATGGGTACGATGGTGTGGCCTCTGTTCGGCGCCCTCATCTTCTCGTGGTTGTGCACCTACTTCGCCATCTGGAAGGGCGTCAAAGTGACCGGAAAGATCATGTATTTCACAGGTACGTCACACGCCAGACAGCCTGCTCTGATCGAGGATCTATGCCACCATCATCAACAGCCAGTCACTTCCTTCCCGTTTGCAATACTTGGCATATGTGAAATAGCTGCCATTTTATCGCAAACATCGACCAACCCAGACGAGAGTGACCGGCGCTCTTGATTAACCAGCATTGTCTTTCAGAAGTGATTTGAGTTGATGATGATGCTGTACTAACGAGCCATCTTTACAGCCACTTTCCCGTATGTGATGCTCACGGCTCTCCTGGTTCGTGGGGCGACGCTGCCAGGAGCCTCTGAGGGTATTCGGTTCTACCTCGAGCCTAAATGGGAGAAAGTCCTCGATTATCAGGTAATAACCAGTGTTTTCAGGGCCAATGCAGTACTGGGTCGCGGCTGCGGGCTGTGCATCATGTCCTCGGCTCGTCTGATCGCAGGTAACACTCTGTATGGTGCTCGAAGTACAGTCTCCTCCCCAACACCTGTCTCTCAGAGGTCTTGATTCTCTATACTAATTTGAAATTTATGCCATGTCATTATTTGTGTCATTTGTGTACGCGAGTGGCGTGGGCCGCACGCCGCCCCTGAAGCGGGGCGCCTCTGCAGGCCCGGACCCGCCGGGGCCGCCGGGGCCTCTCCGCCACTCGGGCTCCTCACTCATTCTAATTTCTCATAATGATTGCACTCACAACACACCCGCAGCCTGCGTCGCTTGCCGCTGCGGCCGCAGCATGATGCTGCCGCCCGCGTCACCCTCACCAGCGTGGCAGCCCTGCCAGAGCACCGACGCCTCTCCTTCAACGTGGGGACAGGCGGCGGCAGCCCGAAGTGGCGGGGGCACGGTGAGGGCGGTACGGGCGGTGTGAGCATTGCGGCGGCGGCGACAGCACGGCGCGGGGGTACGGGTGTCCAGTAATTACTTGGTCGCCGGGGGGAGAGTGACCACAAGCCGCGGCATGAGGGCGTGTGCGTGCGTGTGTGCACCAGTGTGTGTCTCCTGGCGTGGGATGGCGGCCTTCAGCCTTCAGCCTCACCACTCACCATTGAACCATTAGCGTTCAGGAGCAAGCGTACCGCGCCACGCCCACGCCAGCACAGACACACTGCTTGCCACGCGGACCCACCCCCTGGGTGACGCCCCGCCTTTCCCCCCCGCCGGGGGGAGGGGCGCCCTGTCCTGGTCCTCCTCGCACCTGGTCCTTACCTGGCAGCTGATGGTGGCAAGGGCTGCGGCGACGACCACGACGCCCGCCATGATGATGATGATGATGATGATGATGATGATGATGATGATGATGATGATTGATTTTGTTGCTGTTGATGATGGTATTGCTTCTTGTGAACACATGACAGCGATGATGGTGATGAGGAGGATGGTGAAGATGTTTACAGTGTTCATGTTGATGTTGATGATGATGATGATGATGATGATGATGATGATGACATGCATTGACCCATAAGCTGCATGTTGTTGCTTGCACGACAGCTCTAAGGTCAGCAGAGCAGGAGGATGCAGGGAGCAGTGCCTGGGTGTGGTGCTGCACTGTACTGTAGGTGCTGCTTGGCGGGGACCCCCACCTCCCGGGCAGCTGTGAGAGTAGGACAACAGCTAGGAGGGCGGGAAGGAGAGGGAGATGGATGGAAGGAGAGAAAAGGAGAGGCAAGGAAGGAGAGGAGGAAAGGAAAGAGATGGAATGGAGGAGAAGGAGAGAGAGGGAAAAGTAGAAAAAGCCAGAGAGATGAACTGAGGACTGAGAGGTGTGTAGGTAAGAGGTCTTGGGACTGCAGTTAGGACCAGACAGTTAGTGCCTGGAGGTCTTGAGACTTACCGGTCAGTGAGTGGGTAAGAGATCTGGTGTGGCCTGAGAGGTCTGCACTAGAGGAGTGGAGCTGCCGTGGCCAAACAGACCACAGAGTCCAATGGCTGGCTCGGTCAAGTCAAGACAGAAAACGGAAGGTCTTGTCTCAGGCCATCGGAGTACCCAAGGCTGCCTCCCCATCCCCCACTTTGTTTTGTCGCCTCTCTCTCAATCAAAATGGGACACTGAAATATGTCATACAGTACTGAAACACTGGGCATATGCCAGGTGGATGCTACGGTCCACAGGTAGAGTGTACCCGCGACTCCTACGCCTACAGTGGTGCATTTGTTTGTCCTACAGGTGTGGAACGACGCCGGGACCCAGGTGTTCTACTCCTACGCTGTGGCTCTCGGTGGCATGATCGCTCTGGGCTCCTACAACAAGTTCAACAACAACTTCATCAAGCAGTGCGCCATCTTGTGTGTGTGTAACTCCGCCACTTCTATCTTCGCCGGGTTTGGCATCTTCAGCATCCTGGGCTTCATGAGCTACCAGCTGGAATTACCCATGGAGGAAGTAGCGGAAGCAGGTGAGACAGAGAGAGAGAGAGAGAGAGAGAGAGAGAGAGAGAGAGAGAGAGAGAGAGAGAGAGAGAGAGAGAGATTAAATGACTGAAACTAGTTGACTGATTGAAACCAACGCCGTAGCAGCATAATCAGAGAGAGAGAGAGAGAGAGAGAGAGAGAGAGAGAGAGAGAGAGAGAGAGAGAGAGAGAGAAATCACCAATCCCCCATGCCCTATTCCCCATCAACCATCCTCCACTACCTATAAGTCATCCCCATTTCCCCATCACCCACCCTCTCACCCACTCATCCACCTCCCTTCTTCCTCCCCTGCAGGCCCCGGTCTCGCTTTCATCGCATACCCTAAGGCCATGGCCGCTATGCCCATGGCGCCTCTGTGGTCTGCCCTCTTCTTCTGCATGATCCTGATGGTTGGATTGGATTCTCAGTTTGTGCAGGTCAGTCAGTGGTGGTGGTGGTTGCGTTGGTAGTGGTAGTGGGGGTATAGTGATAGGATGGTGGTATAATATTGTGATAGGGGGTGAAGATGGTGATGGTTATTGTGGGGAATAGTGGTGGTGAAGTAGTGGTGATGAGAGTAATGACGAGGAACAATTGTAGTGATATCAACTGGTGATGATGATGACATGAGGGATAGGGATGGTGTTATCAACTGATAGCGATGGTGATATGATATGAGTAGCAGAGTAGTAGTAGTGAAGATGATGTGATTAGTGGTGAGAGATAGCTGGTGGTGATAGAGACAACTGAGTTGGGAGACACGAGTGGCAAATGACATGACCTAACAAACATGAGTAGTCTAATGGTGACACTGATATAACATAACAAACATTAGTAAAAAACAAGAGTTGACGTGAGCGGTGATGACACGATTAACAAGATAAACAAAAATAAAGGTAGCACTAACATAAGTCAACAAACATGGATGGTAAAAGACAAGAGTTGACATGACAAGTTCACATGAGTGGCGATGACATGAGTAATAACAATGAGCCTCGCCCTGCAGGTGGAGTCGGTGGTGACTGCTGTAGTGGACCTGTTCCCTGACTACCTGCGTGTGGGCCACCGTCGCGAGATTTTGGTGGGGGTGGTGTGTCTCGTGGACATGGTCATCGGCTGCACCATGGTGATGCAGGTGAGTGGTGACGAATGGTGACGACTGGTGACGATTGGTGACGAGTGGTATATGGTGAGGATTGAGAAGCGATGAGGAGTAGTAATAGTTGGTGAGTGGTGGTGACGAGTGATGAGGAGAGCAGGAGTGGAATGTATTACGGAAATGATAAGATAAAAAAAATTAGGTTTGGTCACGTAGTAGGAAGAGAAGACCAGGAACCGATTAAAAGAGCCTGGAGAAAACCAGTTGAGGGAAGAAGATCGAGGAGAAGACAGAGCGAGATGGAGAGGTGAAGTTGTGGCAGAACTGCAGAGGATAAGAGTCACAGAGGAAGATGCAAGGAATAGAAACAATTGGAGGAGACTTGCATATGGCGCCAACCTTTCACTCTAGGCTAGGGAAACGAGGAAAAGATGATAAGAAGGTAACGAGTGATGAAAGAGAGAGAGAGAGAGAGAGAGAGAGAGAGAGAGAGAGAGAGAGAGAGAGAGAGAGAGAGAGAGAGAGAGAGAGAGAGAGAGAGAGACCCATCTTCCAATATCTACGTATCTTACCAAAATCACTCCTCTTTCCAAAATTTCTACACCTCTCCTTTAATAACCACACACAGATATCCTTTAAACCTCTCTCTAAGAAACACACAGATTTTCACACTTTTCTCCTTGCCAACCACATCCACCTCTTCTTTAAACCCACCTCTCTTTAAAGAACCACACAAACTAAGCACCTTTTATCATTCCAGGGCGGCATGTACGTGTTCCAAATCTTCGACTCCTATTCAGCCAGCGGTATTATCCTGCTCACCATCTGTTGTTGTGAGTGCATCGTCATCGCCTGGGTGTATGGAGCCAACAGGTTCTACGATAATATTGCTATGATGCTCAACCGTAAGATCAACCCATACCTCAAGTTCTGCTGGAGGTTCGTGACGCCACTCCTCACTTTCGTAAGTACTGGAGGTGTTGGAGTCATATACACACGTTGAAATTTTTTTCTTTCTTTCCTTCGTTCTGTTCTGCTCTCATCTTTTTCTTCTTTCATGTTGACTTGTTGGTCTTACTTAACATAGCTTCCTGAACTGTTTTTGTTATTATTGGTGGTGGTGATTGTAGTGATAGTAGTGGTAGTAGTTACAGTAGTATAACATAATACTAGTAGTTATTGATAAATATTACTATTGCTAGCAACCTCATAACCTCTTTATATTTTATCTTGCTAATAACGATGACAGTAGGATTAAATATGCAATATTCTGGTCCCATCTCACCTTCCCTTCCCCACACAGATGATGGTGGTGTGCGCCATCGCTTTCCACACCCCGCTCACTTACAACAAAGTGTATGTGTACCCGATCTGGGCGCAGGCCCTGGGCTGGCTGCTGGTGTTCGGCTCCCTCCTCTGGATCCCCGGCTTCACCCTTTATAAGCTGTTCCAGTACCCCGGCACACTGCGAGAGGTGAGTGTGTGTCATTCACCAAAGGTCGTATGTTGGTTCCCCTGTGGAAAGAGCTCAGCGACCAGTCTTTGGGTAGGACTGAAACCATTTACACACCACACATCACACAGCGAAGTCACAACCCCTCAGGTTACATCCTGTACCTACTTGCTGCTAGGTGAACAGGGACTATACATTAAGAGGTTCGCACATTTGCCTCGCTGCGCCCGGGACTCGAACTTGGGCCTTCTCGATTGTAAGCTGAGTGTGCTGACCACTAGACTACGCGGTGTGTGTATGAGAGAGAGAGAGAGAGAGAGAGAAAGAGAGAGAGAGAGAGTGGGGGAAGGGCGATGCGTAGGTGATATACAAATTAGGAGGGGGCGCGGCACACCGTCGTTACTAAAATTTGTTTGTGTGTACAGAAATGGATCGCCTCCACGCGGCCCATCCTGAAGGCACACCACCTGCGGCCCCAAGACTGGGACGAGAACCCCGAGCTGCCCTACAAGAAGACCATGACCATGGACCCCCTGACGGAGGACGCCTGAACGCCTGGCCCTCATGAGTGGTAGTCATGCCGGCCTCACACGGTCACCACACACGCCACTCTCCTCTCCCCCGTCACTGAGGCTGACCTTGGAAGGGCCGTGCCCCTCCCCGCATCCGGCCCCCGCCGCTCACACATTCATCCCGCAGTGGTCGCCAAAAGTATCCCTCTCAAGCGCCCCTCCCCGCTGCCAGTGGGTTAACGGGGGCAGGCGGTCCCCGCGCCGCGGGGGCGTCGCTGCACAGTATTAGTAGTAAGTAGGCTAAGTCTTGCTCGGAGGAACTCCTGTAGGCAGTGATCCAGGATCATTGTTGTGTCGTGTTCAGGCGACGGCCGCGATCTGTTCACTAGTCCCAGACAACGCATGTTACGTCGTCCTCATCGTCGTCGTCGTCATCGCCACGCCATTTCACACCATCGCGCCTCACCTGTACATACGCATCTCGTCATCACGTTGGCATCTGCACTCACCCTCTCGCCGACACACCGTTACTGTTCGTCTTTTATTAGTAATAATATTATTATTGATAATTATAAGTATAGTGATAATGACATGTTGGCATTTATGTACCAGCGGTCAGGAGGAGCACGGCAGGCGGCGGTGCGGCGCCCACACCTACCTAGGCCATGGGCCACGCCCTGCTCCGCCCGCACCCCGACAGGGCCTCCCGTCGCGTGACAGGCACCAAGCCTGTCTCCACGCTGCAGACGGCGCTGTGCAGGGCTAGCGGGCCGGGGCAGGGCAGCCGTGGCGGCGGAGAGTGTGGGTGGGTGGCAGCAGCAGCAGCAGGAGGAGAAGAAGGAAATGTGGAATCCGCCTGCCGGAGTACTCGGGTCTTCCATCCTCTGATCGATGAAGACGCTTTACTGATTAGTTTGTTCCTTGAGACATTTACTTTCCCTGGAGGAGGGGAGAGGCGGGGCAGGCGTGGTAGCCTGGCTGGGAGGCCCCCACCCTGGAGCCCCGCTCGCCTTGTCGGCCCTCCCTCCTCCCCCGCCACTTTTTTTTTTTTTTTTTTTTTTTCGATGAAGTCTCGTAGCGTTAAGGCTGAGCCATGTACAGCGAGTCACTCCGTCAGTCAGTGAGTCATGAGTCATGCGTCATGAGTCAGGCTGCCGCGGCAGGACAGTAATTCACACATTCCACGGCATAACATGATATCAAAGTCCCTCTGGTGCTGCAGCGCGCGGCACCAGGCCAGCCCAGGAAGCCACCTCACACACCGGCATCCCGCGCGCTGGCGTGGTGATGCGCGCCCTGTGAAGCCTTCCTCACCACACCACAACACCACCACCACCACCACATTATCAAAAGTTGAATATATTGTAGAGTTTATAGAGAAAGGCAAGAGGCGAACACTGACTAGGGCCGCAGCCGCTCTCCCTCCCATCCACACCAACGCACCCCTTTCACCCCTCCTCTGTCCCAATGCCCCACTCCTCACCCCATAATCCCTCACCCTATCCCGCGGCCAGGCGTGGAACAGAGTACGTGCGGCAACAGGGTGTCCGCAGCAGTGGTATATCTATTTTCTTACTGTCAAGTGTCATTAAAGCCTTGTCTGTACCCGTCAATAAAGTCTTATATAGAAGTCCGCTGTCTCTTCCTTTCCTCCTGATGTGTGTGTGTGTGTGTGTGTAATAATATTAATAATAATAAACTGTTTATTCTTTAGGCAGTTAACAAACTGAAAATGTACCGAGGGGGTTGGGAAATACTTAACATTTATCCTAAAGGTAAGTCTAATCTAGAAGGGAAATACTAGTGATTGATGGCTCGCACCATGGTGGGAATCGCGCTGAGTCTGTACCGGTCCGTGCGCGGCGCCTTTAGGGGCGTTATCTTGTTGTGGTGTCTGGTGGCACGGACCGGGCGAGGCGCGTCAGGCGGCAGCATGTGTCTGAGACGTGGATGATGCAGCAGTCCCCTTGCAAACTTTTTCAGAGCCTCTCGGTGCCTGGTGGATAGTCTGGACAGACTCAGGGTGGTCAGGGATTCATCATAGGTGGTTGTAGGCAGGGCCAAGGATGACCCTGAACGCCCTTTTCTGCACACTCTCCAGCTGTAGCTGATGGGTGTATGTGAGGGAGGAGGACCACGCTGGGGAGGCATACATGAGTTTGGGGAGGATGAAGGTGAGGGACACCCCCCTTAGCCCATTACCTCCTGGTGATCTCATATGAGATCACTTAAAAATTAACAGATTTCGTAATTATCTGACTGTATATACGCATATCTAACCTTCATGCTATATCTATTAGGTATATTTCTCTGATATCCACATGATATTTTAAAAATTTTCGCTTTAAATTAATTGATATACAAGCTTGAAAATATCAAAATTGTACTCCTGAGAATTGTTAATATAAAAGTACGAAAATAAATCATACTAAACTACAATTAGAAGATAATATCATATAGTACATGTTGAAGTAACATACATAAAACATTTGAATGCTTGAAAACACCAGTAGATGTAATATGAGAATAGCAGGCTATAAAAGTTGCTGATCTCGTATGAGATCATTGAGAGGAAGTGACTACACAGGTCACAACATGTTTATTGTTGCACACCGGATAGCTGAGCGTGGGTGCTTGCACAGACATGTTGATACATGTCTAATTTGAAGCCTTTATAAGCATCGAGTCGGTTTGCAGATTGTCATTCAATTGAAGAGAGTGGTTGTTGATGGACATCGACTCGTCTACTTCTTAGTAAGGTAATATAATATAATATATAAGTAAGGAAAAATCCAAGTAACTATAGACCCATAAGCCTCACATGTGTTATTTGTAAAGTTCTGAAATCTAAAATAAGAGACAGAATATTGAATCATTTACTAGAAAATAACTTATTAAACCCTAAACAATTTGGAGTTGAGTGGTAGATCCATTACGTTGCAAATGTAAAATGAGATGAATGCTTGGACTGAAGCACTTGAAAGAGGGGGTGAGCTAGATGTAGTGCATTTAGATATTAAAAAAGGCCTTTGATACAGTGCCACAAAAGAGATTGATCTTAAAGTTAAAAAGTTGTGGTATCGGTGGACGGCTTACTTCGCGGATTTCAGCATTATTATCGGGGAGAAAACAGCGAGTTGTTGTGGGTGGTTCATCATCAGAATGGAAAGTGTCAAGTGGAGTGCCTCAAGATAGTGTCATTGGACCACTGTTGTTTATTACATTATATATATGTTACAGTCAATACCTGAATCCAGACAATTTGTAAAGTGACTTATTTTTTCAGGCAATTTGTGAACTGCCTAACCTAACCTAACCTAACCTAACCTAACCAGGCAGTTCACAAATTGCCTGAAAAAATAAGTCACTTTACAAATTGTCTGGATTCAGGTATTGACTGTAACATATATATATATATATATATATATATATATATATATATATATATATATATATATATATATATATATATATATATATATATATATATATATATATATATATATCAACGATATGCCTGATAATATAGTCTCAAGTTTATATATGTTTGCGGACGATACAAAGTGCTTCAGAGAGATAGTGAACTCTACTGACCAAGTAATACTCCAAAACGACATAAAAAGACTTCAAGAGTGGTCAGAGAGATGCTTACTTCAATTTCACCCTGAGAACTGCAAGATTATGACAGTGTCAAGGTCTAAGTCATATAATCACAGGCAATATACAATGAGGAACGAAGATCAAGTATTTGATTTGAAGAGAGAGCTGACACGGAAAAAGGTCTGGGCATAATGGTGGATGAACAACTGAATTTTGAAAATCATATAAATGAAAAGGTTAACAAAGCAATTAGAGAAATGGGGCTTATCAGAAGAACTTTCATCTATTTAAACCAAAAAAATTTCAAGAAACTTTGTATTACATTACTGAGACCTTATCTTGAATTTGGTAACATAATATGGAACCCAATTAGAAAAAAAGATATAACCTCTTTGGAAAATATAGAGAGTAGAGCGACAAAGATGTTTCCGGGACTCAAGAACCTATGTTATGAAGAGAGATTGAAAGTGCTGCAGCTGCCTACACTAGTAATATAGGAGACTGAGGGTTGATATGATAGAGGCATATAAACTAACAACTGAAAGTATGAAACTGAGATAGCTGTAGTGCTGCAGCTCGATGAGGGTGTTGGCCCGGCTACAAGAGGACACAAATATAAGTTAATGAAAAAGAGCTAAGGCAAAACTTCTTTGCGAAAAGAATAGTCAACACATGGAATAACCTCCCATCAATTATTGTAGAAGTCCCGAGTGTATTTGCATTTGAAACAAGATTGTATCAATATTAGAGAGAGATCAAGAGGTGAAATTTAATTATGAAGCTGCACTGTCACTCTCACCGCACGCCAGCCAACGACTACATCAAAAATACAAGATCTGGACATATAGGCTTAACAGCTTGTGCCCAGTATTCACCTAAGTAAACCTAAGTAATAATATAAAGAAATGATCCTGAATATAAATATTTTCTTTCTTTTTTTGGATTTGTAAATAAAATCTTGCCTATACTTTTAAAATCAATAAAACTTTAGAATGAAAAATATTAAAGGAAATTGTAAGCAAGAAGTTCCCAAATTAGATGATGATATATTGAAATAAGGAAGGCTCGCGCGGAAGGATACATCTCTTCTAACGCTGGTGACAAAGAAAAAAACGGAAAAAAAAAAAAAAAACTGTTCCCAGCCTTTACTATGCCAGTCATATGAAAAATCCCCATCACAAGATGTTGTAGATTACGTGAAAAATTGGAAGAATTGATAAGACTTTGTAATAAGGGAGAAATTTGGAATTAGTATCTAAACACTAAATTTCGTAATCAACCCTGTTAGTTTTGGTAGTACGTAGGACCATTAGCGAAAATGTTTAAGGACAATTTGAAGGTAGAAAAGGGTGCTAAACTCTTAGGGACATTGCAAAATAATGACAAATAGTTGGCGGAAGGTTCTCGTTTTTTTATGTGATGTGCCACTAAATAAGACCTGGCGTGAGATTTCGGCGTCAGAGCCTAACCAGACCGTGTTTACAGTTAAGTACGTCACGTTGTCTTCAGAATCGTGTATTGTTTAAAGACTTTGGTGATATGAAAATACCCATTTGTGCCTATTGTAAAATCACTGTGTTCATATGAAAATAACCATGTGTGCCTATTATGAAATAATTTCTGTCAGAGCCTAACCAGAGACCATGTTTACAGAGAGAAGAAAGATGTAAATTCCCTTGCCAGCTAGTTTCTTAATACTTTAGGGAGGCGAGGGGGGGAAAACAAAATTTAAGATGTGAACATTTAGGGTAAATTGTCTGTTGATGATGTATTAGTAAAAACACCAGTGATACACACACATTTTGATGTAACACCAACACGATTTTAAGATGTTGTTTTCTGAAAATTAAGGTAACCCTGGCCAACTCAAATTAATTGTTGTAACTTAATCATTCAAATTTTGATCATGCACTGATAAGGTGTCGTTCCCAGTATAGGGGGACCCATAATTCCAAAGTAACAGCTATTTACTAGATATATCACTGTTTATTCAGAAGAGAAAGAAAAAAATAGTATGAAAAAACCTTATTTGTTATTTAGAAACTTACATCAGTCTGGCTGTCATGGGATTTTCCAGTGCCTTATAGACTCCGGCTAGTTACTATAATAGCACAACCATACCATAAAGGTAAAACTATTAGGCAGAAACCCATGGTTGGTGCCAGCCACTCTATTATTAATTATTATATATATATATATATATATATATATATATATATATATATATATATATATATATATATATATATATATATATATATATATATATATATATATATATATATATATATATATATATATATATATATATATATATATTAAGTGGGCAGGAGATTCTCTCTAAGGTATACTTCATTGAAGGTGATAGCCAATTCGGCGTTAATGATTTTCTTTAAGGTATTTTCTCTACACCTTAAAAGTGTTCTAACCTCTTTTTCTAAAGGTGTAATGGTTGCACCATAGCTAGCTGTGTGTGCTAGATCCGGATTTCGGGTCTCTTGACTCTTCCTCAGTAGCTTGTAGGTTGGTGTCTGCAATGGGAATGACTTTTTTTTTTTTTTTTTCTTTTTAGGGGGATAGACAGTTGGATGAAAAAGAGTTTAGCTAGTATAGCTAAGGAAGACGTAGTTAGGGTGAAAGGACGAAGTAAAGTAGAAGGTAGATAGGTGGGGGGCGAACCCCCTTGCTGGGTATTTATTTGTTTAATCACATATCAATGATTTTTTTTTTTTTTTTTTTTTTTTAGGTATTTCTGAGGCAGCTTCGTTCTGCTCCGCTCTTCGTTTTTTTTTTAAGGGGGTGGGATAGACAGTTGGATGAAAAAGAATTTAGCTAGTATAGCTAAGGAAGACGTAGTTAGGGTGAAAGGATGACGTCAAGTAGAAGGTGGGGGGGCGAACCCCCTTGCTGGGAGAATGACTACTTTACTTTTTACTTTAATTAGAGAAAGAAGGTGAATGAAGTAGAGTTTGGACAGAGGAAGGTGTATAGTTAGAAATGGAAAGACTGTAGAGAGAAAAGACTGTGGGCAGACCACATTGCTATTTTTTATATAGGAGGTTTTCTGTCTGTGTCTGCATCGGTGGTTCAGTGGTGTGTCAGAATGACTATTTTTTTTTTTTTTTTTTTTAAGGGACTGAAAAGAGGAAGATAGCTAGCTAAGAGAAAGTGGGTGGGAAGAGAAGGGGTGAAAGAAAGTTGGAGAAAGATAGGATGTGGGATTGACCACGTTACTGTTTTTATTTATAGATTTTTTTTTTATCTATATTTATTTACATTATGATTTTATATATATCTGGTTGACACTCCAGATACAACAAAAACAAATCTTATTTTTAGTTTACAATAATAGTAACAAAGTGACAAAAGCAAACAAAGTGACACAGGAGCCACAAATGCACTACCAGAAACACAACTTTCACTATGACAGACTTCTGAGGGAAGTGAATCTGTCCTAATGCGAGAGAGAGAGAGAGAGAGAGAGAGAGAGAGAGAGAGAGAGAGAGAGAGAGAGAGAGAGAGAGAGAGAGAGAGAGAGAGAGAGAGAGAGAGAGAGAGAGAGAGAGAGAGAGAGAGAGAGAGAGAGAGAGTACTTTTTTTTTTTTTCCCAGTGTGCAATTTCGTAGGACAGCAACCTCCAGAAGGAACACAACTTGCCCTAACAAATAGACTGAGTAGTGCTGCAGCCCCTAATGTCACTCTAATTACATTTATATTGTATTAATTATTAATTTTTAACATTTATGATGACGTTGAACTTCGTCGTCCTCGCTGGTCCGGGCCGTCCTCGTACAATCTGTGAATACTAGAGAAAACCATTAATTTTGTCAAGGTGATGTTGCCTAAAGTGTTTCCCTGCTAAGTGTGTACCTATCTTAGGAAACACGTGTGTTATTGTGTTTGTTACGATTCTTCGAATTATTTTCTTGCTCCATTTCATAGTTTCTTTTCCATTATAATTTTCATTTTGCATTTGTTATAGAATTCTTTTTAAGTTATAATCGCTTCAGGTGGTTCCATTGTAATGATCTCACTACATTTGGGAAACCAGGAGTGCGTATGGTTATGTGGAGTTATTAAAGTATTGTACTGTTCATTCTCACTCATTTTTATAGTTTCCCAAGTATTTAGTACCCTCTGGTAGTTGATTATATTTAGAGGAGTAATGCCATATTTAATATGTAATTCAGCAGTATTTAGTTGTTCTTGTTCATTGCAATGAATGAATCTTAATGCTTTATTAAGTTATATTTGCATTTTCCTTTTTTGAGACTTGGAGGCCATGCATAGCGGTATTGATGGATATGTGATTACTGGAATTAATAAGATTTTTACTAACATTGTCTTTGTTTTAGGAGTTAAACTGATAAATCTTCTTAACTGAAAAAGAACTCCTTTACCCTTATTTATTATATTTGTGATATGATTGACAAATCCATGTGTCGTTATATTTAAACCAAGAAGTTTCCCGTTTTTACTTTCTCAATTTCTTTTCTATTTACTTTGATGTTATTTGTTTTAAGTTGTGCAATAGGTATTATTTTGAATTTTTCTTCACTAGTCTTTATTTTCCAAGTCCTTTCAAATTTACTTATTCTCTCGATCTCACGTTCCACTTTCGCTTTCATCATAAGCTTAGACTTACTTGGAGAAGTAATTATTTGTGTTACATCATCCGCATACATAGTGTCAAGGCAACCAGCAGTTGGTGGGGAAAGATCGTTGGTAAACAGAGTGTATAAAGTGGGAGACAATACGCTCCCTTGTGGAACACCACTTAAAAGATTTATTTCTTCACTGAATTTGTTGCCTATGTTTATTTTTGCTGTTCGATGTTCTAGGAAATTACATAAATTTTTTTCAAGTATTTCTGGTAATCTCAGTCTTAGGATCTTATATTTAAGGCCATTATGCCAAACTTTATCAAAAGCTTTGGCCACATCACGTAGTACCATGTAGACCTGTTTCTTTTCTGCCAAAGCGTTCGCAATTGTTTCATATGTGGTAGTGATAGCGGTATGAGTCCCTTTATAAGTCCGGAAACCGTGCTGTCTTTCTTTTAAAGTATTGTTTTCTACTAAAAAGTTATTTAATCTTGACTGAATTACTCGCTCAAAAATTTTTCCAGGTACCTCAAGTAATGATATTGGACGATAGTTTATGGGATTTGTGGGAGTTTTGTCTTTTTTTGGAATAAATTTGATAATTGCTTCTTTAAAACATTTAGGAAAATAACCGATTGATAGACATGCGTTGAATATATTTCGTAATTGTTCCAGAGTCTTTCCTGTACATTTTTCGAGTATTATTTTGTTAATTTTGGTAGAGCCAGGGGTTTTCTTCCTTGATCTTTTAATAAACATTTTTATTTCCTCTAAAGTTATTTCTCTAGTTTGATAATTGTCATTATTTATTCTGTCAGTGTTAACTGTCGGAAATGGATTAATTCTATTTTTGTATATATTTATATATTGGTCAATGTGATCGGAATGGTTTTTATCAAAACTATTTTCTTCCTCCTCAGTAATTCTAAAAGCATCTCTCCAAATTTTTTTCAAATAAATTACATTTTTCTTGGTCAGAGTAGTATTTGTTTCCTTCGTTGTCCTTCAGATAGTTAACATGAGTTGTATTTTTACCTTTCAGTATTTTTATTTTACTCTAAAAGTCTTTACTAGTAATTTTTACAGTTATCTGATATATAATTATTTTTTTCTTCCCAGTTCTTGTTATGTGCCTCCTTACATCGGTCTCGTAATTCGGTCTTAATTCTTTGGTATTCTCTGTAGGTTTGTAATGTCCAACCAAAATAGTTTGCAAATTCTGATAAAGTTTTATATTGATTTTCGAGTTCTTTAATTTCAGGTGTTGCTTTAAACTGGTATATATATTGGTAGCCAGACTTTGGTATCGATGCATCCTTTGCGTTTTTAAGTGTTTTTAGCCAGTTTAAAGTGGCATCTTCTAATTGTTCAGCAGTATTACCTTCTAGATTAGTAATATTTATTTGTGTGTCCAATTCATATTGAAAAAGATCCCAGTCAGCTTTGTTTGTTTTATATACTTTTGTTTTTTCTTTTAAAAATGGTTTTGTGGAAAGTTTTATAATTATAGGTAGATGATCCGAAGTCGTTATTTCTCTGGGTTCACAGATAATGTTTAGATAATGATGTTTGCTAGCAAAAATTTTATCTGGATTTGTTTGTGAATTATGAGAGAAAAAAGTTGGAAAATGTGGACCCAAATGAATCATTTTCCCTTGGTTAATAAGATTTAATAAACTTTTCCCAACAGTGTTATTTTCTTTGTTACCAAAACTTGTATGCCTACCATTAAAGTCACCTATTATATAATTATGTTGGAATAGAGTTACTCAGAAGCTTATGCATATCGGTATACGGGAGGAAAGGACGTCTTGGAGGTAAGTAAGTAGTGGCTGTTTTAATAGGACCAAGGCTGGTTTCAACTTCCAAGGCTAAGAAATCTGTATCAAAATCGTCATATAGTTTATTTTTAATGTTATACTTTACTGCAATGGCTCATCCATCAGACATACTTTCAGTATAATTAATTTTATAGATTCTATATCCTGGTATTTTTAAATCTTCACTTGATTTTAAGCCATGACTATTTATTAATATAAGGTCAGGATTACTTGTAAGATAATTTGGTATTAATGAATGTTTGTTTGTTTTCCAGTTAAGGACATTATGTTGAATGATTTTGAGACTGTAATTAAATGTGAGGATATTTGGTAAGGCGCGGGTCTTTGTCTTTTGGTGATGAATGTACCAGTACACTTCTGATCTTCCTGAAGGAATCATTATCAACCTTGAACATACAATTAGAGTATATTATTATTTCTTCTTTACTAATTTTCTGCAGTATTTGTTTTTTCTGTGTATTTTCCCTCTGTATATTTCCATTTATACTTTTTTTTTTATTCCAACTAGTAGGTCAGCCATAGATAGATCCTTCGGCCAATCTTTATCTTTTGTAGTGTATAGTTCTAATCCAATATCATCAGACTCAAATTTTCCTGCAAGTGAATCTGAACTTTTTTGTCTAGTAAATTTAGGTTTGGTTGCTTGGATCCTGTGTGATGATTCACTTGTTCCTGTGTCAGTTGCTCCTACAATGTCCTGTATTTGAGAGGTATTACTCTTAGTAGAAGGCTCATCGTCAGGAAATTTAATAATTGGGAGCTTATTTGCTTTAAGTAGCTTATTTAATTCATATTTGTAAGTACCTGGATTCTTCAGGTTTGCATTTTCAGCATGGGCTACACAAGTGTAAATTTGTAAAACCTCTTCCTTAGATACAAGTGGTTTTTGGAAGTTAGTCATAAGAGTAGTAGTAAATGGAGACTGCTGTGCAACATTTGCATAACTCATTTTTTGTTTGTTGGATATTTCATTCCTTTTCTCTTTTATTATTTCTTTCCTTTTTATACATTTCATAGCCATCATACTATGGTCTTCCTTACAGTTCAGGCATTTCTTAGTTACAGTTTGGCATTGATGCCAAACATGCCCTTCTTCACTACATTCAGAGCAAATTTTGTACTCTTTAGGCATAGAACACTCACTAGTAAAGTGATCTTCTAAGGCGTAACATCTTAGACAACACTTAATAGAGATGTATGTTTCTTGCTTAATTTCATGTGATGGAATGTTTATGTGAAATGCTTTGAGACCTTTCTCTACACATTTTAATGCCAAAGATGTTTGAGAAAAGGTTATTTTTAGTGTTGGAGACTTTGGAAATTTATAGATGTCTACTATATCCTCCCCTATCCAGGGGTTGCATTTTTGTAGTTCCTCCCCAATATCTACTATATGTTTTTCATATATTATTTCATCCACTCTGGGTATAATAACACTTTTTTTAACCTTAAATTGAGGTGGCATAATAGGATTGAACCCATGTCTCTCAAGTTCTGTCTTGGTGTCAACATTGAATATGCAGTCAGCATGATGTTCATTAAGTGTCAGTGCAATAAAACCATTATTAATTGCAATGAATCCTGTAACCTCTATATCTCTTGAACTCAAAATTTCGAGTAATTTAAGTTTATTTTCTCTGTTAGGTGGCCTACATTTTATCTTAATCTTTGCCATGGTGCATCATACTACCTACAGCAGTCCGGAAAAAAAACCTAACTCCGAGCTGCTGCCCCGTTTGGGTCTTCCACCTGTCTGACAGAGTCCCTGTGGCCCAGGATCTGGTCTTCCTATAACCGACCCTCTAATAGGCTCCCCCTCAGGGAGCTGCCCTACGAGACAGTCCTTACGGGGTCAAAGGCTTCGTACCGACTGAATCCGACTCTAAACGGGCGAAAAAATTCAAAGCCGTAACCTACAAGGGAAAAACAAAGTCCACAAAGTGGTCAGACAACGGCTAAGTCCACAGAGTGGCGGCCAGAAACAGAGTCCAGACACGGGAGCACAGCGAGAGTCCACAAAGTGGACAGCAAACACCACACCCAGCGGAGACAAAGTCTCGTATCACACAGTGTGGAGATTAAGTCCTCAAAGTAGAGAAGGAGCAGCTGAGGTGTGTTGCGGTGTCTACGGTGTCTGTCTGGAAGTTGAACATGTATGCTGAGAATGACTCTAATGCGGTAGCATTTTCTTTTATACCCACCTGCCAGTCTCAGCGGTGGCCAGCCACGCACTACGGCATCGCTGATTGGCTGGTTCGTTTGATGCATCATCTAAACTTGATCTTCTCATGCTCGGCAGTGCTTGTAGGTCAATTGTTTATATATTCAACTTCGGGTTTTCTTCTTTTATGTGGAGAGCTTCTAAAATGGATGTCAGTCCTGTCTTTTAAGATTTTCCTGGTGATGGTGATGTTGTGCTCTTGTTGCAAGTGGTTTTTCGGGACTCCGGCAGCTAAGTGCAGTGTTAAACGTTGCGAGAGCTTTGTAGTAGTCTCGCCGATATAGGTTATATGTATATATATATATATATATATATATATATATATATATATATATATATATATATATATATATATATATATATATATATATATATATATATATATATATATATATATATATATATATATATATATATATATATATATATATATATATATATAAACAACAATCAATCAAAACTAAACTAAACTTTAATATTAATCAATATAAACCACCAAAAAAGAATTTTAACTCAAAGAACTTTAACACCAACTTTAAACTTCAGCCTAATTTTAATTAAAACATAATCCAAACTTAAGCCCACCCATCCCCCCCCTGACACTATGGCCCGTTTTTTAAACATTGATGTTAGTAAATCCCAATACCAAACCCCACGTCATGTCTCCTCTAACTAACTTTGCAAATGCATTATATATATATATATATATATATATATATATATATATATATATATATATATATATATATATATATATATATATATATATATATATATATATATATATATATATATATATATATATTAATATTACACCAGGGGTATGGGTGCGGGTGGCAGCACTTCGAGAGGCGGGAAGGCAGAGAGAGCGGAGACGTGTGGCCCGAGAGGAAGCCAGAGTGTTTGCCTGCCTGCTTTGGAACTGTTTCCCTGCCTGTTGAGTGCCCTGTTGAGTGCCTGTTGTGCCCTGGGAGACTTGTAAAGCAGTGTACTTGCGGATGATTTGTCAATAAACCTAGGAAATAGTGCCCATGTTTTCCCTTCTGCCCCGGCCTCATGTGTGTGTGTGTGTGTGCCTTGTCCCAGCGTTCAGAGTGTGACTTACTCGTATTTGAGGCCCCACTGGCTGCTCTAGTTTCTCGACCTGTTCCCGTGTGGATAACACGCCCGCCCGGAGTGAGGGGTGGGCGCAACAATATATATATATATATATATATATATATATATATATATATATATATATATATATATATATATATATATATATATATATATATATATATATATATATATATATATATATATATATATATATATATATACATATATATATATATATATATATATATATATATATATATATATATATATATATATATATATATATATATATATATATATATATATATATATATATATATATATATATATATATATATATATATATATATATATATATATATATATATATATATATATATATATATATATATATATATATATATATATATATATATATATATATATATATATATATATATATATATATATATATATATATATATATATATATATATATATATATATATATATATATATATATATATATATATATATATATATATATAAACAACAATCAATCAAAACTAAACTGAACTTTAATATTAATCAATATAAACCACCAAAAAAGAATTTTAACTCAAAGAACTTTATATATATATATATATATATATATATATATATATATATATATATATATATATATATATATATATATATATATATATATATATTACTCAGGGAAGGAGACACGACGTGGTGTTAGAAGAACCCAACATCAACACCACTCTTCCCACAGGTTGGCATCTCTGAAGTGTCTCGTGTGCCCCCCAAAGCGATCATCTGATCAATGATTTACAGTTTTCATGCCTAAAACAGTCTACATTGAACAGTGCATTCTCATATATATATATATATATATATATATATATATATATATATATATATATATATATATATATATATATATATATATATATATATATATATATAATTTTTTTTTTTTTTTTTTTGTACATGTGGCTGTACATTCTCTAATCTCTAATAGTTGGAGTGTACAGGCAGGTGAGAGAGCCTCTCCTCAGAGAGGCATGTGAACAAATTTTGCTGGTCTCTGAGAACAAGTCAGGGAAGCCTCACCTCCTCAGCTTGATCCACAAGATCAAGGAGTTCTAGCTAGATATGCTGCAAATGTATGCAATGAAAAAAAAAAAAAAAATATATATATATATATATATATATATATATATATATATATATATATATATATATATATATATATATATATATATATATATATATATATATATATATATATATTTCAAGCGTTTTCAAAACTAAACTAGAAATGTTTCTTAGTTGTCAACTACTAGACTATAGTTAGTTCGGAGTCGGTCTATGGAGTTTTGTACTAGTGATTACAAGATTAATTGACAAGAGTATAAAAATTAATCTGGAAAAGTGGTGGTAATATTTTAGAGTCCTTTTCAACCATTATTATTGGTTGTTTTAGTTCCACTCTTTCGCAGACACATGTGAATAGACGTAAAACGTAACAGAGTAGGGAGAAATGCCACCTCCCCTGTAAACACCTAAACACTATTCAAACTTTGTTATCCTCCATGACCTAGAGCAATTGGTGCAACACCCTACTCGTATTCCTGACCGTCTTGGAGATACGCCCAACATTCTTGACCTTTTCCTGACCTATAATCCTTCTGCTTATGCTGTCACCCTTTCTACTCCGTTGGGCTCCTCCGATCACAATCTCATATCTTTATCTTGTCCTATCACTCCAATCCCTCCTCAGGATCCCCCTAAGCGAAGGTGCCTCTCGCGTTTTGCCTCTGCTTTTTGGGGGGACCTGAGGAGGTATTTTGCTGATTTTCCTTGGAATGACTACTGCTTCCGTGTCAGAGACCCGTCTTTGTGTGCTGAGCGCATAACAGAGGTGATAGTGTCAGGCATGGAGGCGTACATTCCTCACTCTTTTTCTCGTCCTAAACCTTCTAAACCTTGGTTTAACACAGCTTGTTCTCGTGCTATACATGATAGAGAGGTGGCCCACAAAAGGTATTTAAGCCTTCCATCACCAGAATCTCATGCACTTTATATTTCTGCCCGGAACCATGCCAAGTCTGTTCTCCAACTAGCCAAAAACTCCTTCATTAACAGAAAATGTCAAAAACTTTCAAGATCTAACTCCCCTCGTGATTTCTGGCATCTAGCCAAAAATATCTCCAATAACTTTGCTTCTTCTTCTTTCCCTCCTCTACTTCAACCAGATGGCACCACTGCTATCACATCTATTTCTAAAGCTGAACTCTTTGCTCAAACCTTTGCTAAAAACTCTACCTTGGACGATTCTGGGCTTGTTCCTCCCTCTCCTCCACCCTCTGACTACTTCATGCCACGTATTAAAATTCTTCGCAATGATGTTTTCCATGCCCTCGCTGGCCTAAACCCTCGGAAGGCTTATGGACCTGATGGGGTCCCTCCTATTGTTCTCCGAAACTGTGCCTCCATGCTTGCACCTTGCCTAGTCAAACTCTTTTAGCTCTGTCTGTCAACATCTACCTTTCCTTCTTGCTGGAAGTTTGCCTACATTCAACCTGTTCCTAAAAAGGGTGACCGCTCTAATCCCTCAAACTACCGTCCTATTGCTTTAATTTCCTGCCTATCTTAAGTTTTTCAATCTATCCTCAACAGGAAGATTCTTAAACATCTATCACTTCACAACCTTCTATCTGATCGCCAGTATGGGTTCCGTCAAGGCCGCTCTACTGGTGATCTTCTAGCTTTCCTTACTGAGTCTTGGTCATCCTCTTTTAGAGATTTTGGTGAAACTTTTGCTGTTGCCTTGGACATATCAAAAGCCTTTGATAGAGTCTGGCACAAAGCTTTGATTTCCAAACTACCCTCCTACGGTTTCTATCCTTCTCTCTGTAACTTCATCTCAAGTTTCCTTTCTGACCGTTCTATTGCTGCTGTGGTAGACGGTCACTGTTCTTCTCCTAAATCTATTAACAGTGGTGTTCCTCAGGGTTCTGTCCTGTCACCCACTCTCTTCTTATTATTCATTAATGATCTTCTAAACCAAACTTCTTGTCCTTTCCACTCCTACACTGATGATACCACCCTGCACTTTTCCACGTCTTTTCATAGACGTCCAACCCTTCAGGAGGTAAACATATCACGCAGGGAAGCCACAGAACGCCTGACTTCTGATCTTTCTAAAATTTCTGATTGGGGCAGAGCAAACTTGGTATTGTTCAATGCCTCAAAAACTCAATTCCTCCATCTATCAACTCGACACAACCTTCCAGACAACTATCCCCTCTTCTTCAATGACACTCAACTGTCCCCCTCTTCTACACTGAACATCCTCGGTCTGTCCTTTACTTATAATCTGAACTGGAAACTTCACATCTCATCTCTAGCTAAAACAGCTTCTATGAAGTTAGGTGTTCTGAGACGTCTCCGCCAGTTTTTCTCACCCCCCCAGCTGCTAACTCTGTACAAGGGCCTTATCCATCCATGTATGGAGTATGCTTCACATGTCTGGGGGGGTTCCACTCATACTGTTCTTCTAGACGGGGTGGAATCAAAGCTTTTCGTCTCATCAACTCCTCTCCTCTAACTGACTGTCTTCAGCCTCTCTCTCACCGCCGCAATGTTGCATATCTAGCTGTCTTCTACCGCTATTTTCATGCTAACTGCTCTTCTGATCTTGCTAACTGCATGCCTCCCCTCCTTCCGCGGCCTCACTGCACAAGACTTTCTTCTTTCTCTCACCCCTATTCTGTCCACCTCTCTAACGCAAGAGTTAACCAGTATTTTCAATCATTCATCCCTTTCCCTGGTAAACTCTGGAACTCCCTGCCTGCTTCTGTATTTCCACCTTCCTACGACTTGAATTCCTTCAAGAGGGAGGTTTCAAGACCCTTATCCACCAATTTTTGACCATTGCTTTGACCCTTTTATGGGACTGGCATTTCAGTGGGCATTTTCTTTATTAGATTTTTGTTGCCCTTGGCCAGTATCCTTCCTACATAAAAAATAAAAAAAAAAGTGTCTGTGAAAGAATGGACCTAAAACAATCAGTAATTACGGCGGGAAAGGTCTCTAGCATATTACCATAGTGGCTTCATATTGAAATTGGTGAAATGTACGTACGTATCAGCTAATACTGTAAGAACCAACTCGCCAGCCATCGCATAGCCTACAATCTCCCACGCCTGTAGCATTATAGCCTATCTTGTTTTTATTTGCCGATCCAGTTCAACATTTCGTATTCTCAATATGACGTGCTATATTCAATTAAATAAATATGATTTTTTTTTTTTCATCTTATACTAGTTAAATCTGGTTCTAGTACTTTTGTATAGGTGACCAAAGAAACACATTGGTAGTGTTCACTGCCGTATATTGATATAACAATACTATACAAAATGATAAATACGTGAAGCTGCCAGGAGTCACAGGTACAACCCCGAGGCTAGGTGGACACAGACTCTCCATGTCCGCCAGCAAGGAAAGGCGGACACAGATTGGGGATGATCTAGGGGTGGTTGCTGGCCGGATCAGGTCACGGCCAGGGTTGGCGTCCGGAGACAAAGGGTGTGAGGGTTGACCTCACACCACATCGTTGACTGAGGCTGGCGTCAGGTCCCATGGGAATGCGGGCGGCGGGCGAAGCATCTCGCCTCATTGCTTGGCCACCCATCTCGCTGCGCCCTCGCAGCGAACAAAGCATATGGGGTGACGCAGGCACATTGAAGCAATAATTCACATAGAAACGACTCAGAAAAGTGAGTACGCAAAACTCATATAGCAAAGGCGTCAGAAAAGAGGACACAGTGGCCAAACAAAATTCACACTAACCGTGATGTCAGCACAGCGAATCACAGGCCAAGAAAAACTAGAACACTCGGTCATAAAACAAAAGAACAAGGTGTTTCTATGCCAATAAATTGCAAAATAAAAATGCACAACAAAAATCATAACACTGCACAAATAACGTACATGATGGCGATAATCTTCATTGAGTGTGGTGGGTGGGTGGCCCACGTTGGTGCACAGACGGCCACAAGAAGACACCAGAGTTTGCAGCAAAAGACTGACAACTGAGAAATCCAAAAATCTTGAAACGATGAGATCAGCAACAAAGTAATCGAGTAGCGTCGGTGATGGCTTAAAAAATCCAGACTTGAAACATGGATGGCGTCGGTGACAGCTTGAAGTCGTACAGGCACAGGCTGATGGGGCAGGCTTGGCATAAAAAAGGGCTTGAAAGGGGCCCTAAAAGCAGCTTGAAGAAAGCACCGAAGACGTGTAGTAGCATAACAGCTCACGTCGATGACCGCTTAGCAGAAATGCGTTGGTGACAGTTAAGCAGGTTACACAGAGGCGATGAAGGTAGCTGGCGGCGAGCATGCAGGACACGTGGGCCAGAAGGACTTGTAGCGTAGACTCATTCACCACGGTCACCATTTTTAAGTACTAGAGAATATATATAAGCTTCTTCTAATACCTCTGTGTAGAGGTGACCAATGAAATCAGCAGAGGTAAAGCTGCTGCGATATATTAATAAAATAAAACTGTACAAATGATAATAAGGTGAAGTGAAGTGCCAGCAGGTTGCATGTCCACCTCCAAGGTCTAAGTAGATGCGACTACCCATGTCCGCCGCCGAGGAAAGGAGGAAACCAAATGGATGATTATGTAGGGGTGGTTGCTGGCCGGATCAGGTCATGGCCAATGCTGGCGTCCGGAGACAAAGGGTGTGAGGGTTGACCTCACACCACATGGTTGGCCGAAGCTGGTGTCAGGTTCCAGAGGACCGGAGAATGGAATGCAGGTGGCGGGCAAACCATCCCGCCACAATCTACTAGGTAATGCTGTTGGCTAGCCCAAGCCTGATAAGTCCAATTAAAGCATGTAGCATGTTTCTGACCATGAATAACAAACTTAATGTTTTTTGCATTAAAATGCTTAAATGTTGCAATTATCATGTTAAGATGTATAAACCTTGGAACGGTGATGGAAATCGACAGCTCTTTCAATATGGCGTGTGATCCGCGCAATGTAAACGAACTATAACTCGCATGAGTAAAGGCATCTGAATGCGCGCATTTATAAACGCTTTAATCTTTTCCTTACGATGATGGATATTATTTTCCTTTAGCACAGAAGTATATTGATATAGTATCATATTTTTTACATAACTTTCAATCACATGAATCGTGAATATCAATGGCGTTTCTTGTTAGGGAGTAGTAGGACACGCCAACAATACGAGTAATTATAGGAACCTGTGGTATCTTCAACGAGTTGACACTAATAATACGCTTTAAAAAACGAAACATAATAAGAAACAGCTACATTGGTATTAGTAACTACAAATACCATGTTTAAAAAGCCGGGCCTTTATCTTTGCTTTAGTTAGTGCACCTTTTGCTTTTGAACCACCACACTTTTTTTTTTTTTTTTTACTTTATTCCCCACTGTTCACCTTTATTCACTTCACATTACTTATTTACTTATTTATTTATTTATTTATTTATTTATCTATTTTAACTTTATTTC
Organism: Scylla paramamosain; assembly: GCF_035594125.1. Taxonomy (NCBI): domain Eukaryota; kingdom Metazoa; phylum Arthropoda; class Malacostraca; order Decapoda; family Portunidae; genus Scylla; species Scylla paramamosain. Next base: position 10,794,170 of record NC_087187.1, read on the forward strand.
ACACTATTACCCCTTTCTTTTATATACACTTCTCACAATATATATATATATATATATATATATATATATATATATATATATATATATATATATATATATATATATATATATATATATATATATATATATATATTCTGCTTCGTTCTACACTTTTCTTTCGCATTTATTCACATCACTTTATTTCGTTTTACTTTCTTTCACACTTGTCACTTTTCTTCACATATATTTCTCACATTTCTCACTTTTCTCTGCTTCACATATATGCCTTTGCCAACCACACACACACAATAATACGTATTGCTGTTCACAACTATGCACCTTCAATCCTCGCTATGGAATGTTTCACTAGTGTCAGGTTACGGGACTGTTAGGTGTTAACAAAGCAAATTAAAATAAACCTAACCTAATGACTCTTCTAACCTAACCTAACGGCATCCCATGGTTATGTTAAGTGAGAGAATTTTATGTACTGTAATTTTTTTAAGATAAGACTTTCAAATGTATGAAAAATGCAACTTTTTATTTTTATTTTTTTTTATTTATTTGTTTTGTTTTATTTTATTTATCTATTTATTTTATTTATTTATTTATTTATTTTTATTTATTTATTTTTTTTTTTACTGAGATAGATCATGCTAACTACTCTGCTTGAGTGTTGTCTTGCCTTATGTCAGGCACCTACTGGAAATTAGTTGCAGAAAACTTTTGTGGGCTATCCTTGTGAAAGTTGGCATTTTACGTAACTTTTATGAGTATGATTTTTAACTAAGCTAACTCTGGGTAAATAAATTCAATCAATCAGTCAACTAGAATGGAGGAGGCAAGTGGAAGGGAGAATAACAAAGGAAAAAACAAGGCTTAGGTGGGGAGAGGGAATCGCGACTCATGAGACAGCTTGGCCTGGAGATTGATCTTGCACAACACTTCTTTTGATGACAATATATGTAGCCGCACCAGCAGGTCTTCATTAGTTCTCAGGTGATCTGTTTTACTGATCGCACCCATCATCGTAGGCTCAGAGGAAAGGCAGTTTTCTCTCTGACATTTATTGATGAGGTAGGCATGACCGTTAAGAACTGCGAACAGGTTCTCGGTTTCAATTTCTTATAAAATAACATTATACACTGATATCAAACACGTTCAATATATTACAGTATTCATTAACAATACCTGCAGTCAACTTGGCACTATGACAATTAGTTTTTACTATAAAATTAAAGTATTTACCTCAGCCATCTTCCTGCCCGTCTTTGTCTGAGCGCGACCCACAGGCAACCAGTGAGTTAACCACACTCTACTAACAAGTGAGCATCGGCTTAGGTGCTTCATATAGCATTGAGTACTGATACTTACACACATTACATGTGTCTTCATGCAAGAAGAAAACTACTGAAAATTTCACTTATGATTACCGAGGAATAATGACGTGAGGCACATACACTTTACGTACAGTAAAGCATACCCAACAACACCCGTTATTGATTAGACGAAAAATATACGTACTACTCTACACATATACTTAAATTGTTATAGTTTTCTCCAAATAATTAACCTTTTAACTTTGTTAGAGTAAGACCATATCATGATTATCTTCGCACTCTACTATACCTTTCAGTTTCACGACGCAGCGGTGTTTACCATACTCCTATGCAAGATTACAGTATTATTTTACTTTTCACTCTATTCTCTTCAAGAACTGAATACTAAAAAGATTAATTTAAAAAGCTTCACTTTATTTAAGTAAGAAAAGTGTGTGACAAGTGTCTTAACACCTCCCTCAACTTTTTTTTTCTTTTCGTTATCTTTTGCAACATTCGTAGTCTTAGATCTAATTTTCAATCTGTAGAACACCACCTCTCCTCTACTAAACCTTATTTTCTTTTCCTCACTGAAATACAGGTGTCTGAGACAACTGACTGTAATACCCCCTTCATCTCGCCATGTGTTTGAATAGCCCGCGGGCAAGTATATATATATATATATATATATATATATATATATATATATATATATATATATATATATATATATATATATATATATATATATATATATATATATATATTATAGCTAATTTGGGTAAATATTGCATAATCTCAGAAGAATAACCATCCTAAATATTCCAGGCTAAATTCATATATTATAGGGTTAACGTTTGTGAATAATTCGTTGTGGAGGATGATTACCACACAATAACTTTTCTTGTGGTTAACAATTATTAATGTCTCATCTGACCAGATGGGAAAGAAGGTATTAATTACTCCAGAAAAGAATTATTAAAAACAACCCCAGGAATGACTCATGTCCCCGCAACTAAATTTTCCTACATTCCTTGATCGATTTCACTAATGGGATGATACATCCCAATGTTGTAAAGCAAAGGAGAGGAGAGATAGAATTAAATATTATGGAGGATACTGGCAGGCTGGACGGCCGAGAGGGACGCCTTGTGTTGGCGTGCCGGGCAGAGAGACTCCGTCTCTGTCCTGTGATGCCTCACTCACTGCCTTCTCTGTGTTGCTGGATGTAATTGATAAGTTGATTGTTTTTCTGTAGGTAATTCTAGGTGGGAGTGTCAAGGGAAAAATGCCTGGTAAGGCGGTAGACACTGGTGGTCACGCGTGTCAAGGTAATAGTGCTTCAGACCTGGCCGCCTTGCCCATGGGGACGTAAGATGGCGGTGGGGGTATCGTGGGTCTAGGTGGTGAGAGACGGTCTCGCGAGTACTTTTACTGAAGTTGTGGCATTTGGGGAAGAGTTTCCTAATGCATTTGAATCGTTTATTAGGTGTGTAGAGCGTGAGAGACGACCACCTCACTAAATTTTCAGCCCCTGAAAGGAATATACTAAATTAGATTTTTAGGAGGCAGGAATGCGCGTCATTTAATTTAGGTGGAAGTGTGTGGTGAAATTTGGTTGTTAAGTTCCTCTGTTCTTGTTCCCTTAAGTTACCATGAATTGAATTCTGAATCAACTATGGTAGAATAATAACTCAATAAATTTGTTTGTTTTATGAGACAAAGTGAGCTTTTCTCCTAGTTACACCTAGCCCTTTTGTTAAACACGAACTACGCTTACAAAGTTAATACTCTGAAGAGACGTCAGTGCCTGTAAATAAATCCATAGTAACGCTACCATATAATTATCTTTAATACCTGGATATTACCAAGGGTCAAGGTAAAAAGTCAAAGGTAAAGAAAAAAGTAATATAACCTGTTCTAGTTTATTAAGAAAGGAGGTTTAAAAATAAATAGTACTGAAAGGATTTCTTTCCCAGCACCACAACATTCCCTTTTTCTGTTCCCTCCTAGTTTTTATATCTTCATTTTCAGTACTAAGCTGGATGTTGCATCTATGTACGCAATAACTTAACCTGCTCTCGTGTCCACACTCTTGAATCTTACGAATTTTCCACCATCTGGCTATGACTACAGAATCACTCTCAAGCTAAATTTACCTGTGCTGTATACCTCTCGCCTAACTCCTCTGACTATAAGAAATTCTTTTGACTATAAGAAATTCTTTGACTACTTAGGTTCTAAAATGGAGCACATTCTGACTCTCTTCCCTTTTGCGGAGATCTCCATTCTTGGAGACTTCAATGTTCACCACCAGCTTTGGTTTTCCTCTCCCTTCACTGACCATCCTAGTGAACTAGCCTTCAACTTTGCTATCCTCCACGACCTCGAGCAACTGGTGCAACACCCTACTCATATTCCTGACCGTCTTGGAGATTGTATAGAGGCATCCGTTAACACAGCTTGAACACTGCCATAATTTCTTTATTACAAGCGTTTGGACCTGTCAAAATCATTACAATAAACACATCTCAATTTTTTTTTTTTTTTTTTCATCTTAAGTACCCAAGCATCATTAATAAGAAGATCAATATGAAAATTGAGAATGGATGTATGTAGAATTCACCATATGCTAAGTACAATTAAAAATCAATCATATAACCAATCAACCACATTGATTTTCACTTATAATAATCAATAGAATTATAACTCACAACGGTAGCTCCAGCCGCATATGGATTGCCTCCATGAACTTTACGAACGAGTAGTTGGATTCATAAACAGCTTAATAGAATAATCCCAAGTCTTGAATAAATATTACATCCAGTGATCCATCACAACACACTTCAGGTTAGGGCGGACAGCAACTAACCCTGGCTGACCGTTCGTCGCCACCTGATCACCCTGCTGAATGTTGGGCGTATCTCTGTATCATCAGTCTGATGATAATTGGAATATCAATTATTTTATTTATTTGTTTATTTCTAAATTAGTTCGTGTATCAGTATATTTATGTAGACGAGGATTAAGCTCTGTACACGGTGCGCAAGCCGCACGCCTTTGTGACGTGGCAGTGGGGAGGTGAGGTGAGGTGGCACAAAGGCGTGCGGCTTGCGCACCGTGTACAGAGCTTAATCCTCGTCTACATAAATATACTGATACACGAACTAATTTAGAAATAAACAAATAAATAAAATAATTGATATTCCAATTATCATCAGACTGATGATACAGAGATACGCCCAACATTCTTGACCTTTTCCTACCTTCTAATCCTTCTGCTTATGCTGTTACCCTATCTTTTCTGTTGGGCTCCCTGTAATAGTATTACTATTTATCATTTACTTATTTCTTCATGTAGTGATGCTCTTCACCCCCCTTATATTTTGGCGGAATATCTCTGGCGTCTCCCACGCGCCTTGTCCCGCCGCTCCCGCGCTCTGAATAAGTGTCCGGCCTTGCTTCGGCCTGGACGCTGGCGGGCTGGCGTACACTTGTACCTACCCAGTGTTTTTATACTGTACAGCAGCCTGTTACCACTCAGCACCCTGAGCACACCATGGACAACTATACAATCCTATGACCTACAAACAAGAACAAGCAAGTAAAACCTTGTACATATGGTGTCTGTGGTGGAAGGAGCAATGCTACCAGTCCTCCATGCCCAGGCGCCCTGCTCGTCCCCAGCTACTCCAGCTATCTTCATCGCCTCCGGGTTACCTGCTAAGCCGTCACCAACGCAAACTGCTACATACGCTACCATGTCTACATTGTCTTCTTCAGCTGCTTCAAGGCCTCTGTCAAGCTTTCTACAACCTGCCTGCCTGTCAGCCTGTGTTCCTGTACGACTCTTCAAGCCGTCAACGACACATCTCGCCAACCATAGCTGCTGTTCCTGTCATTTCAAGACTGGACTCTTTAAGCCATCATCGATGCATCATCGACTGCTTTAGTGCTGCTGTTCCCATCGCTTAAAGTTTTTGGACCTCTCATCCGTCATTCTTCACTTCAATACTACATCATCGACTACTTTAATGCTGCTGTTCCCGTCGCTTCAAGACTTTGGACTTCTCATCCGTCATTCTTCACTTCAGTACTACATCATCGACTACTTTAATGCTGCTGTTCCCGTCGCTTCAAGACTTTGGACTTCTCATCCGTCATTCTTCACTTCAGTACTACATCATCGACTACTTTAATGCTGCTGTTCCCGTCGCTTCTAGACTTTGGACTTCTCAGCCGTCAGTCTTCGCTTCAATACTGCATCATCGACTGCTTTAGTGCTGTTGTTCCCGTCGCTTCAAGACTTAGAATCTTTCAGCCACCAGTCTTCACATCGTCGCCGTGTGCGTTAATGGTGTATTGTCAGTGCAATGTTATTTCTTTGCAGTTTATTTGGCATAGAAACGCCATATTTTCCTTGTTTGAGGCATCTAGTGATATCATTGTTTACATTATTTCTTGTGTGACTTAAATAACTAAGCACACTTTACACATTTATATACTTTCTTATTATTTGTGTCTTTATTCAAACATTTACACATATCCATTTATTTATTTTTGTGACCTGCGTGTCAAACGTTTTGCGAGGCATGAGGAGGCAGTAGACACCTGCCGAAACGATAATTACTCCCAGTGAGGTCTAAAGCACTGTTCAGGGGGTGCTGTGAACTTATCATTAAACCCAGCTGTGACCTCACTGAACGTTTCCCTTTGTGTCTCACAACACAAGGGGACAGTCACAGCCTGCCCTCTAAAGACAACTCTCTTCCTCCACACAAAACTACAAGCACCTAAAAACACACACACCCTTCACTCAAAAATTCTAATATCATCATGGCGACTCCTACACCAGCCTCGGAGTCCCCATCTGGGGAGGGGACTATAAATGTCCCCAGGTCGGACTGCCTTTCTGTCGACGACCCTAAGTGTCTTGACACCCCCCTCAACTTTTTCTTCATTAACTTCTGCAACATTCGTGGTCTAAGATCTAATTTTCAATCTCTAGAACACCACCTCTCCTCTTCTAAACCTCATCTTCTTTTCCTCACTGAAACACAGGTGTCTGAGGCAACTGACAGTAGCCCCTTTTCTGTTCCCTCCTACTTTCTCTATCCTCATTTTCGATCCAAAGCTGGATGCTGCGTTTATGTGCGCAATGACTTAACCTGCTCTCGTGCCCACGCTCTTGAATCTTCCGAGTTTTCCACCATCTGGCTACGACTACAAAGTCACTCTCATACTAAATTTATCTGTGCTGTATACCTCTCACCTAACTCCTCTAACTATAAGAAATTTTTTGACTACTTAATTTCCAAAGTGGAGCACATTCTTACCCTCTTCCCTTTTGCAGAGATCTCCATTCTTGGAGACTTCAATGTTCACCACCAGCTTTGGCTTTCCTCTCCCTTCACTGACCATCCTGTTGAACTAGCCTACAACTTTGCTATCCTCCATGACCTAGAGCAATTGGTGCAACACCCTACTCGTATTCCTAACCGTCTTGGAGATACGCCCAACATTCTTGACCTTTTCCTGACCTATAATCCTTCTGCTTATACTGTCACCCTTTCTACTCCGTTGGGCTCCTCCGATCACAATCTCATATCTTTATCTTGTCCTATTGCTCCAATCCCTCCTCAGGATCCCCCTAAGCGAAAGTGCCTCTGGCGTTTTGCCTCTGCTAGTTGGGGGGTCCTGAGGAGGTATTTTGCTGATTTTCCTTGGAATGACTACTGCTTCCGTGTAGAGATCCGTCTTTGTGTGCTGAGCGCATAACAGAGGTGATAGTGTCTGGCATGGAGGCATACATTCCTCACTCTTTTTCTCGTCCTAAACCTTCTAAACCTTGGTTTAACACAGCTTGTTCTCGTGCTATACATGATAGAGAGGTGGCCAACAAAAGGTACTTAAGCCTTCCATCACCAGAATCTCATGCACTTTATATTTCTGCCCGGAACCATGCCAAGTCTGTTCTCCAACTAGCCAAAAACTCCTTCATTAACAGAAAATGTCAAGACCTTTCAAGATCTAACTCCCCTCGTGATTTCTGGCATCTAGCCAAAAATATCTCCAATAACTTTGCTTCTTCTTCTTTCCCTCCTCTATTTCAACCAGATGGCACCATTGCTATCACATCTATTTCTAAAGCTGAACTCTTTGCTCAAACCTTTGCTAAAAACTCTACCTTGGACGATTCTGGGCTTGTTCCTCCCTCTCCTCCACCGTCTGACTACTTCATGCCACGTATTAAAATTCTTCGCAATGATGTTTTCCATGCCCTCGCTGGCCTAAACCCTCGGAAGGCTTATGGACCTGATGGGGTCCCTCCTATTGTTCTCCGAAACTGTGCCTCCGTGCTTGCACCTTGCCTAGTCAAACTCTCTCAGCTCTGTCTGTCAACATTTAACCTTTTCTTCTTGCTGGAAGTTTGCCTACATTCAACCTGTTCCTAAAAAGGGTGACCGTTCTAATCCCTCAAACTACCGTCCTATTGCTTTAATTTCCTGCCTATCTTAAGTTTTTCAATCTATCCTCAACACAACCTTCTATCTGATCGCCAGTATGGGTTCTGTCAAGGCCGCTCTACTGGTGATCTTCTGGCTTTCCTTACTGAGTTTTGGTCATCCTCTTTTAGAGATTTTGGTGAAACTTTTGCTGTTGCCTTGGACATATCAAAAGCTGTTGATATAGTCTGGCACAAAGCTTTGATTTCCAAACTACCCTCCTACGGTTTCTATCCTTCTCTCTGCAGCTTCATTTCAAGTTTCCTTTCTGACCGTTCTATTGCTGCTGTGGTAGACGGTCACTGTTCTTCTCCTAAATCTATTAACAGTGGTGTTCCTCAGGGTTCTGTCCTGTCACCCACTCTCTTCTTATTATTCATTAATGATCTTCTAAACCAAACTTCTTGTCCTATCCACTCCTACGCTGATGATACCACCCTGCACTTTTCCACGTCTTTTCATAGACGTCCAACCCTTCAGGAGGTAAACATATCACGCAGGGAAGCCACAGAACGCTTGACTTCTGATCTTTCTAAAATTTCTGATTGGGGCAGAGCAAACTTGGTATTGTTCAATGCCTCAAAAACTCAATTCCTCCATCTATCAACTCGACACAACCTTCCAGACAACTATCCCCTCTTCTTCAATGACACTCAACTGTCCCCCTCTTCTACACTAAACATTCTCTGTCTGTCCTTTTCTTATAATCTGAACTGGAAACTTCACATCTCATCTCTAGCTAAAACATCTTCTATGAAGTTAGGTGTTCTGAGACGTCTCCGCCAGTTTTTCTCACCCCACCCCCCCCAGCTGCTAACTCTATACAAGGGCCTTATCCGTCCATGTATGGAGTATGCTTCACATGTCTGGGGGGGTTCCACTCATACTGCTCTTCTAGACAGGGTGGAATCAAAAGCTTTTCGTCTCATCAACTCCTCTCCTCTAACTGACTGTCTTCAGCCTCTCTCTCACCACCTCAATGTTGCATATCTAGCTGTCTTCTACCGCTATTTTCATGCTAATTGTTCTTCTGATCTTGCTAACTGCATGCCTCCCCTCCTTCCGCGGCCTCGCTGCACAAGACTTTTTTCTTTCTCTCACCCTTATTCTGTCCACCTCTCTAACGCAAGAGTTAACCAGTATTCTCAATCATTCATCCCTTTCTCTGGTAAACTCTGGAACTCCCTGCCTGCTTCTGTATTTCCACCTTCTTATGACTTGAATTCCTTCAAGAGGGAGGTTTCAAGACACTTATCCATCAATTTTTGACCACTGCCTTGACCCTTTTATGGGACTGGCATTTCAGTGGGCATTTTTTTTTTATTAGATTTTTGTTGCCCTTGGCCAGTGTCCTTCCTACATAAAAAAAAAAAAATGAGGGCATGCCTCAGATGTGTGGCCAAGCAATGCAATGGGGTTATTATTTATCATTTATTTATTTATTCATGTAGTGACGCTTCTCGTTCCCCTTAGGCCGCTTTCACACCAAGGTGGCACGTCGCACGTGGCAAGTGGCAGGTAGCAAATGGCAAGTGACGAGTGGCACGGTGATTTCAGACCAAGGTAGCACGTCGCCACGCGGGGTGGCAATCCACAGTGCACAAGATGGCATCATCGGATGAGGAGGTTATTGTTGCTTTGATTGGTGCTGTAGTCGCCCGCAGAAGAAGAAGAAAAAAACGTCTCTGCTATGTAGTGCCATGTCTTGTCTTGTTTATCCTTCGAGATGTACTGAGGTGATGATGTGTCATACAAACATTTGTATTTCTCCACTGCTTCTACAAATTTTATGTTAAATAGTTCGTTGTCTGGAAGAGGCATACTCGTGGCTGTGCACGAGAGCAAGTACAAAAGACAACTGACAAGAAAAAAAGACAACGGTTTCTTACAAGGCTGCGTGTCTCTCTCATCAGGCAGTGTTGTCACATGTGCTGGTGCAAATCTGTCTACTCTTGAAAACCAATCAACATGTGCCATACATCCAAAAGTTTTCATTTTATTGTATATTTTGCTATTAAAATAAAAAGATAAAATGTAATACTACATCGTCTAATAATAAGTTTGGAAGTGAAAGTTCCATTAAAATTTGGCATCACAACCCGGGATGGCAAGTCGCACACTTAAAAAAAAAACGGACATGTTCAATGTCGGAGTGGCATGCAAGTCGCACGTGGCACATGCGACGAGTCACGCCACCTCGGTGAGAAAGGTTTCATAGATTTCCTCATTTCGTTTTCAAGTGGCGTGCTACGTGCCATGCCACGTGCCACCTTGGTGTGAAAGCGGCCTTATGTTTTGGCAGGATATCTCTGTGGCGTCTCCCACACGCCTTGCCCCGCCGCTCCCGCGCTCTGTCAATGTCCAGCCTTGCCTCGGGCTGAACGCTGGCGGGCTGGCGCTCACTTGTACCCATCGAGTATTTTTATAATATACAGCACCCTGTTACCACTTGTTTCCCTGGCACCCTGAGCACACCTTGCACAACTATACAACCCGACGCCTTACAAACAATAATACAACCAAGCAAAATCTTGTACATCCTCTGATCACAATCTCATATCTGTATCTTATCCTGTCACTCTAATCCCTCCTCAGGATCGCTCAAAGTGAAGGTACCTCTGGCGTTTTGCCTCTTCTAGTTGGAGGGGACCTAAGGAGGTATTATACTGACTCCTTGGAATGACTACTGCTTCCGTGTTAGAGACCCTTCTCTGTGTGCTGAGCGTATAACAGAGGTGATAGTGTCTGACATGGAACCATACATTTCTCACTTTCTCTGGACCTTCCAGACCTTGGTTTAACACAGCCTGTTCTCGTGCTATACATGATAGAGAGAGTGGCCCATAAAAGGTACTTGAGCCTTACATCACCTGAATCTCATGTGCTTTATATTTCTGCCCAGTATCATGCCACATCTGTTCTCCAATTAGCCAAAAACTCCTTCATTAATAGAAAGTGTCAAAATCTTTCAGTCTTACTCCCCTTGTGACTTCTGGCACCTAGCCAAAAATATCTCCAATAACTTTGCTGCTTCTTTTCCTCCTTTATTTCAACCTGGTGACACCAGTGCCATCGCATCTATTTCTGAAGCTGAACTCTTCGCTCAAAACCTTTGCTAAAAACTCTACCTTGGATGATTCAGGGTTTATTCCTCCCTCTCCTCCATCTTCTGACTACTTCATGCTACCCATTAAAATCCTTTGCAGTAGTATTTTCCATGCCCTCACTAGCCTAAACCCTTGGAAGGCTTATGGATCTGATGGGGTCCCTCCTATTATTCTCGAAAACTGCCTCAGCGCTTGCACCTTTCCTAGTCACTCTTTTTCAGCTGTCTACCAACATCTCTCCCTTACCTTCTTGCTGTAAGTTTGCCTACATTTAGCCTGTTCCTAAAAAGGATGACCGTTCTAATTCCTAAAAATACCATCCAATTACTTAAAATTCCTGCCTATCTGAAGTTTTAGAATATATACTCAACAGGAAGATTCTTACGGCCGTATTATTGAATTTCCCCTTCCTTTGGCCGTTTGTGGTATTATTAATCTCCCCCATCTCCATGGGTGTGTTTAAAAATGCGCCAAAGGGGATGGGATGAGGAAGAAAAAGTGTTGACTTGGCGGAGTGAGAGACAAGACACCTTCACCTTCCCTACGTCCATTTTTTGGAAACAATATTTTTTTTTTCTATAGAAGGTATTGATTTTTTTTATTTTTTATAGGAGGTAATGTGGAAGGTAATAAACGAAAAAATATAATGTAAAATTTCAGACTTTGCTTAAAAGGATATGTTTGTAATTCTTGAGACGTTGGTGTTCCCATGTGATTGTAAACATACCCCGCGGCGATGGGGCCTCCCGTTGCCGGTGTTCCTTTTACACAAGTCCCATAGGAGGAGAAACCGGTGAAAATAACTCGCGAGGTGGAGCAACACATGGGGGCTATCAAACAGCTCGAGTCTCCTGGGGTACTGAGTTTAATAACAGCGGTGAACCCAAACATATTTCGCCTGCCGACGTGGCAAACCCGCAGGCAACAATGACGTTATTTGTGCGCCGACCTATGAACAAACATATAATTTATACCCAAATTAATGTAAATTCATATATAATAATAAATCAAATATCAACACCCTTTAAAGTCTCAATACAAATAATCTTGGTAATCCCATTCTTCCTCACAAATCGAGTGAACCAAGTTCAAACCCCTGGCGTCAACATCATTCAAACGCCTGGCGCCAACATCTCCCCACCATAGGAGTACTTTTAATAACTCCTATCCTTACTCTCAACAACATAATCATATGGCATCAGGATGTATAAATACAAATGTCTCACTAAGAGACAACACAACCCTCACCCTGGGAAGCAAATGATACAATAAAACAATAAACAATACCCAAAGGGACAATATTGATCATAAACCCAAATCTACAATGCATCTCAAACCCTCAAATCTCTCATATTCAGCCTCTGAGGAGGTTTTACAGTTTGTCCTGTTCTAGATACAAGTTGACGACAGTGTCATGGAGTGAGCCTCATCAGAACCTTGAGCATATGCTGGGAAGGCATCTGTTGGTGGTAAGGGACTATGAGCTTCATCTGTTGTAGCACCCTCTCCTGCAGATGAAAGCTCCAAGTTATGCAGTTTTTGCACTGGCCTACTAATTACTCCCTTTGCAGTCTTAACTTTGACACTACGAATTATTCCATCCTTCCCGGGGAATAGCTCAACAACCACTCCAAGGGGCCATTGCAAACGAGGAGAATTATCTTCCCGAACCAGCACAACAGATCCCTTCTCCAGTTTACATCTGAGTATGAAACCTGTATGACACGGGGTAAATTCAATAAATAGTCAGACACCCACACACTCCAAAACTTACCAAGTTGTTGTTGTCTCAGGCTTTCTCGCTCACATAGGTCCTTATGCGACATTTTAGGAACCTGGCAATCACCTTTAAGCTCTCTATGAAATCCAGCAGTGCGCCCAATTAAAAAACGGTGTTAAAAGGGTTTACAGAATTAGGATCATCTATGGCAAAAGTTAAGGGTATGGAATTTACACATGCCTCAATTTCATGTAAGGTAGTCTCTAGCTCACATCTTTTTAAACATTTTATATCGAGTCTCTCAGAGCTAATTTAACAGATCGGACTAATCTTTCCCACCAACCTCCCCACCATGGAGCATGGGGTACAACAAACTTCCACTGGGGAGCAAGGGTGCCAAAGAACTGATGCATTTGTTTAAACATACTAATAAAAGTTTTGGCATTGTCAGAGTAAATAACTGATGGAAGGCCTCTTCTGGCAGAAAACCTACGGAAGGCAAGTAAGCAATCATCATAAGACAGAGTTAGTCAACTCTAAGTGTACTGCACGGACAACTCCACAAGTGAATAACAAAATGTACAGCTTCTTGCATGGAAAATCAACACAAAACAGTGGTCCAGCATAATCTACACCTGTCACAGTGAAAGGAGGAGCAGAATTAATTCTTACTCCTGGGAGAGGAGCTACAGGCTGACGGCAAGCTTGTGAGTGATGTCTACGACAAATCATACACTCTCCACAGACTACCCTAGCAAGCTTTCTTGATCCGACAATTAAGTAACTAGATCTTAGACCTTAATGTTGAAATTAAAGTGGAAACACCAGCATGTTTCAGAAATACATGTTGGAAACTAACTAACAGCTTGGCAATGTGACCTGCTGGAATAATCATAGAATACTTGTAATCGTAACTTAATTCAGCCTGGTCCAGCCGACTCTTGCTTCTCAAAAGACCATTTTCATCCATAAAAGGATTGAATTTCCTAATGTCAGAACTCTTAGGGAGTGACTTTTCAAGCATTAAGGCATTGATCTCTTGGCTGTACCTTTCTCTCTGAACACAAATTATTAACCGTGTCTTAGCTTGATCAAACTCTGTATAAGACAAGGGCCCAAAACATTTAACAGCATGAGGTTTACAATTGTTCACAAACCTTATTATCCAAGCTACACACTTAATAGCTTTTGTAAAATTACCCCAGCGGGCGTAGTCAATCCCTACTGATGGATGCTCGGACAATAAGCATGTCACTGGGCTGTCAGGGAATACCTCCTCTACAATGGGCAGTGCTGCTGGTACCTCATCCTGTTGCATGGAAGTAAAGTGTTCAGAGAGCCAAGCAGGACCATTCAGCCACGAGGTACAGGAAATTAAGTCTTCAGCAAAGGCACCTCTGGAATAAGTCTTCAGCAAAGGCACCATTTGTACATCAATTAAGTGTAGGGAAGTCTTCACAAATACAGATAGCCTAGGACACAGAAGAGCACCTATTAATTCCAACCTCGGCACCGGCAATTTCTTGATAGGTGCTACCCTTCCTTTGGCTAGAACTAAGATTACCTTAAATGACCCGTCATTATCAGGAACTCTCAGGTATACATAGGCACCATACCCCTTCTCGGAAGCATCTCCAAAGGTATGCAGTTCTACATTTTGTAGCTTGTTCCATACAAGTTCTGGAAAGTAACAACGATTAACTTGCCATGTGTTAAGAACTTTTATATTTTGAACCCACTTCTGAAACCGGTGTTGCAATTCTGTAGGCAAGATCTCATCCCAAGAAAGTCCAAGTCTCCAAATATCTTGGAACATAATTTTTGCCATCATGATTACTGGGCATAGAAGGCCAAGAGGATCAAATAATTTACTGATGACACTGAGAACTGCTCTCTTTGTGGATGCTACCTCAAGATCCTTCAGTTCTAAACAATCAAATGAAAAACTATCTCTAGTCAAACACCACGGTAAACAAAGAATCTCGGTCTCTGCATGCTTGCTGGGCTCTAAGTAGTCATTAAATCTGTCTGTTAAGGCATTGCAGTTCGAGCTCCACTTTGAAGGTGTCATACTGGTCTTGGATAGAACTGACCATGTCTCATCAAACTTAGCAAAGGCTTCCTCTGCACTGTCAGCTCCTGACAACCAGTCATCCACATATAGGTTATCCTTTAGCTCTGCAATAACTTCAGAATCAGGAAAGCTTTTAAGATGTTTAACAGTTGCGTTCAACAGAAATGGACTACTTTTATTGCAAAATGGAACTCTAGTAAATCTCATTATCCGAATGTTACCATTATAGTTCCAAAGAAATCTATGCACGTCCCTGTCTTCTTTCCTTACATTAATCTGGAGGAAAGCTTTAGTTATATCACCAGTTAAGGCACAAGTACCTCTACCAACTGTGGGTTAAGAGGGGGACCCACCTCAAGACAGTGATTTAATGAGACTCCATTATAGCTCACAGCAGATGCATCAAAGAATGGTCTTACTTTACTTTTGGTGCTGACTTCCCTGACGACAGGATGATGAGGAAGGTAGAATGTGGAGTATGGGCTGTTCATCTCACCCCCAGGTACCTCTTGAATGATGTGAAGAATGAGAAACACCAACTAGATCACCAGGCATAACATTGGTATCTCCCGTTTCACCTTCACTCTCCTTGGCCGGCTGACTAACAGCCCTGCCCTTAGGTGAAACATTATCCTTTGAGCAGGGAAGGACATTATGGTTGCCTTTACACTTACAGCACTTTGCCTTGCAACCTCTAGCTACGTGCCCCCTTAAAACACAGCTCAGCAGAACGAATATTTTCCAGTCGTTCTGCATGTGGAAGTTTGATAACTTTAAAGCACTTTTCACTGGAATGGGACTTATTACAAAATCCACACCCACCTGAATATGTCTGAGACTGTCTGAAGAGCAAATGCAGAACCAGGAGACTTTTCTCCTCTCAGACTCCCTCACACTGCGGCCGTCTGTCCCTGCAGCAGTAGTCACGTCCTTAAAGGAGTCTGAGCGTTCACGGCGCTCAGTCTCCTTCCTAAGAAAATCCAGCAGCCATGCGAGATCCCTTTCGTGACCCGATCCTTCCCTCGACCACTCCAAACGGATGTCGCTCGGCAGACAAGACAAAATCACTGGGGTGAGGAAGAGGCCAAACTCACTGCCACTTACCCCCAGTGACTCCAAACTCCTGAAGTGGATCAGGAGGTCATCCTGCAGCTTCCTCAAGGCAGACACACAAGTCGTAGATCCTTGAGACTTGAACGGCATGCTCAAGCCAAGAAGAGCTTGAATGTGGGCTAAGATAATCCTCTCTGGCTTCCCATACCGCTCCTTCAACAGATTACAGGCCACAGCAGCTCCTTCAACAGATTACAGGCCACAGCATAATTAACTGCAGTAAGTGACAAGGCCTGGATGACAGACTTGGCCTCAGCTTCCAATAAGGCCTGCAGATAGGTGAACTTGCTGATGGCTGGTAGAGTAGAGTCGTCTACCATGGCCACTAACAAATCCCAGAATGATTGGCACAGTGTTAGTTCACCACTAA
Source organism: Scylla paramamosain (assembly GCF_035594125.1). Taxonomy (NCBI): domain Eukaryota; kingdom Metazoa; phylum Arthropoda; class Malacostraca; order Decapoda; family Portunidae; genus Scylla; species Scylla paramamosain. The sequence goes on from NC_087187.1 coordinate 10,810,358, forward strand.
ACTTCGGCAAGTCGAGCGGTGGAAGATTCACACTGGCACTAGTAGACACTGCGCTTGCACTTGCAGACTTATCTTCACTACTTCCCGACCCTTCATGGACGGCAGTCTCATCCAGTTTCGCCAACAGTTCGCCAGCCTGCACCCGAACACCACTGCGTAAACTATCTGCTTTGTCCAGGTCTGCTTCCAACAACTCAAGGTCACTTATTGTCAGTTCATATTCCGCTTGAACTCGGTCCAAGGTGTCTAGACGCTTATCTAAATCCGCTATAGCGTCTTCCAGCTGCACCCTGGACCCAGTTGGCAGTTAAACCAAAGTCTGCGAAGCCTTGGAGGCTCTCGTACACCACCCTCGAGCAGCCGCCCGTCCTCTTTCAAGTTGCTCCTTCTCCGCCATCACGAGTAATCACCACAGCTTGCTGCACGTATACATTAGTTCAGTTCGCTTGAGCACGTAAAGGCTGCTCCCGGGTATGGGCACCACTGTTCCTCCTACACAAGTCCCATAGGAGGAGAAACTGGTGAAAATAACTCGCGAGGTGGAGCAACACATGACGGCTATCAAACAGCTCGAGTCTCCTGGGGTACTGAATCTAATAACAGCGGTGAACCCAAACATCTGTTTCGCCTGCCGACGTGGCAAACCCGCAGGCAACAATGACGTGTCAGGCACATCTTATTTGTGCACCGACCTATGAACAAACATACTCGTATAATTTATACCCAAATTAATGTAAATTCATATATAATAATAAATCAAATATCAACATCCTTTAAAGTCTCAATACAAATAATCTTGGTAATCCCATTCTTCCTCACAAACCGAGTGAACCAAGTTCAAACCCCTGGCGTCAACATTATTCAAACCCCTGGCGCTAACAGCTGGTATGAGTTGCTAGAGAGAGAGAGAGAGAGAGAGAGAGAGATGCATTTCCTTAGATACTACACACACACACACACACACACACACTATGCCCATCTAAAGACGAAAACGTGATCATATCTCAGTCTTGCCTGGAGAGAGAGAGAGAAAGAGAGAGAGAGAGAGATTGTGGGGAATCACACCAGACAATGGTGTGCAGCTTCTCAAAGAATACACACACACACACACACACACACACACACACACACACACACACTGCCTGTAAAAGTGAGCACCTCTTGCCAGTAGTGTGTGTGGTAAGGTGTGAAAGAGAGCGTGACTGGTAAACATTAGACAGTGGTTTATATAAATGCATAAATCATCCAGCATGGCATAACTTTAAACTCATACCGGTAGGCATAGCCAGTCTTCTGTGGGTGTGTGGGAACACACACCCACACTCTTGCTGCCCACATTCCATGGCATGCCCTTGCCTTGGGACCTGACCCAGCCTCTGACCAACCATGTGGTGTGAGGTCAACCCTCACACCCTTTGTCTTCTGGACGCCAGCCCTGGCCGTGACCTGACCCGGCCAGCGACAACTCCTACATCACCTCCAGTCACATCCACCCAGGCCTCAGAGGTGGACGTGCGACCCGCCAGCATATCATTATTTATACTGTACAGTTTATTTTATTAATATAATGCAACAGCTTTACCAACGTGTTTCTTTGATCACCTATACTCAGTACTAGAACCAGATTTAACTAGTACATAAAAATGGTGACCACGGTGGCTACAGGTCCTCCTGGCCCACGTGTCCTGCCTGTTTGTCGCCAGCTACTCCATCTACCTTCATCGCCCTTGGGTAACCTGCTAAGCCGTCACTGACGCAAACTGCTACGTTACTACACATCTACAGTGCTTTCTTCAGCTACTTTTCTGGCCTCTTTCAAGATTTTTATGCCAAGTCTAACCTGCCAGCCACCAGCCTGTGTCCATACAACTTTCAAGTCTGGACTTTTCAAGCCGTCATTGACGCATGTCGACTGATTTAAGCTGCGTTCCTGTCGTTTCAAGACTCAAGAACCTTTCAGTAGCCAGTCTTCACTTCAATACTACACCTCGACTGATTTTTAAGATGTGTTCCTGTCGCTTCAAGACTTGAGAACTTCTCAGACATCAGCCTTTTGCAAGTTTTGGTTTTTCCTCTCTGTGTGGTCTTTCTTGCTTGTGGTTTCCAACGCATAATCTGCCACGATCCACCACACTTAAAAATCTTATCGCTATCATGTGTGTTATTTGTGCAGCGTTATGATTTTTGCTGTGTATTGTTATTTTGCAATTTATTTGACACAGAAACGCCTTGTTCTCTTGTTTTATGGCCTCTACTGTTGTCCTAGTTCTTCTTGGCCTGTGATTTGCTGTGATGACGTCACATCTTGTGTGAGTTTTGTGTTTGGCCACTGTGCTATTTTTCTGACGTCACTGTTACATGGGTTTTGTGATTCGCTAGTGCGTACTCACTTTTATGACGTCATTGTTATATGAGCCTTGCGATTGGCTATAGTGCATGCATTGCGTGTCTTATACAGATAAGAGCGGATTTATGATGTGAATTATGTGTTTCAGTGTGCTTGCATCACCCCATATGTTTTATAGGCATGAGAGCATGTCTAGAAGGATGGCCGAGCATTGTGCTGGTGTGGGGTCACACGCCCACATCCTTGTCGCCCACATTCCATAGCGTGCCCTTCCCTTGGGACCTGACCCAGTCTCTGGCCAACCACATGGTGTGAGGTTAACCCTCACACCCTTTTTTTCTTCTGCACGCCAGCCCTGGCCGTGACCTGACCCGGCCAGGAACCACCCTACATCACCTCCAGTCATGTCCACCCAGGCCTTGGAGGTGGACGTATGGCCTGCTGGCACTTCACTTCATTATTATCTTTTGTACAGTTTTAATTTTATTAATATAACGCAGCAGTAATTACCACCGTGTTTTTTTGGTCATCTCTACAGAAGAATTAGTACTAGAAGAATCTTATATATATATATATATATATATATATATATATATATATATATATATATATATATATATATATATATATATATATATATATATATATATATATATATATATATATATATTCTCTAGTACAAGGTCGGGGACGGGACGGGGAAGGGGAAATTTAATAATATGGCTGTTAAACATGTACCACTTCACGACCTTCTATCTTATCTCCAGTACGGGTTCCATCAAGGCCGCTCTACTGGTGATCTCCTGGCTTTCCTTACTGAGTCATGGTCATCCTCTTTTAAAGATTTTGGTAAAACTTTTGCTGTTGCCTTAGACATATCTAAAGCTTTTGATAGAGTCTGGCACAAAGCTTTGATTTCCAAACTACCCTCCTATCCTTCTCTTCGTAACTTCATGTCAAGTTTCCTTTCTGACCGTTTTATTGTTGTTATGGTAGACGGTCACTGTTCTTCTTTTAAATCTATTAAGAGTGATGTTCCTCAGGGTTCTGTTCTGTCACCCACGCACTTCCTATTATTCATCAATGATCTAAACCAAACTTCTTGTCCTATCCACTCCTACACTGGTAATACCATCCTACAATTTTCTACGTCTTTTTATAGACGTCCAATCCTTCAGGAAGTAAACAGTTCATGGAGGGAAGCCACAGAACGCCTGACTTCTGATCTCTTTAAAATTTCTGATTGGGGCAGAGCAAACTTGGTATTGTTCAATGCCTCAAAAACTCCATTCCTCCGTCTATCAACTCGGCACAATCTTCCAGACAGCCATCCCTTCTTCTTTAATGACACTCAATTGTCCCTTTCTTCTACACTGAACGTCCTCGGTCTGTCCTTTACTTAAAATCTAAACCAGCTAAAACTGCTTCCATGAAGTTAGGCGTTCTGAGTCGTCTCCGCCAGTTTTTCTCATCCCCCTCCCCAGCTGTTAACTCTGTACAGGGGCCTTATCCGTCCATGTATGGAGTATCCTTCACATGTATTGGGGGCGAGTTCCACTCATACCGCTCTTTTAGACAGGGTGGAATGAAAAGCTTTTCGTGTCATCAACTCTAATCTAACTGACTGTCTTCAGCCTCTTTCTCATCGCCGCAATGTTGCATCTCTTGCTATCTTCTGCTATTTTCATACCAACTGCTCTTCTGTTCTTGCTAATTGCATTCCTCCTCTCCTCCCGCGGCCTCGCTGCACACGACTTTCTTCTTTCTCTCACCCCTAGTCTGTCCACCTCTTTAATGCATGAGTTAACCGGTATTCTCAATCATTCCTCCCTTTCTCTGGTAAACTCTGGATCTCCCTGCCTGCTTCTGTGTTTCCACGTTTCTATGACTTGAACTCTTCCAAGAGGGAGGTTTCAGAACTCTTATCCTGTATTTTTTACTAACGCTTTTGACTCTGTTCAGGGACCAATACTTTTGTGGGCCTTTTTTTTTTTTTTGTTTCTCTTGGCCGGTGCCCCTCCTATTTAAAAAAAAAATTAGATTCAGGTACAATGCAGTGTACTTGTTATATATATATATATATATATATATATATATATATATATATATATATATATATATATATATATATATATATATATATATATATATATATATATATATATATATATATATATATATATATATATATATATATATATATATATATATATATATATATATATATATATATATATATATATATATATATATATATATATATATATATATATATATATTAAGTTGCTAGTCATTTCACCAGGTGGTACTTAGAAGTACCATTACGTATCAAACATTCTCGTAGTATTTTTATTAAGTCAGATCACCAAACTTGACGTGGCCGAGTGGTTACCTCCTTCACACCTTTCCTTCTTCAGCCTTGGTTTGCTTTGCCTCTCTCACTTCACGGAACTCACGCGCTCTATTAATGAACACACTCACCTCACACCACTGTACTTTTCCACGTTCATTGGTGGACCTTAAACATTACAACTCTTCTTTCCTAACTCCTGCCATTCTCTACGAAGATGCTTGAACTGGGGTTACATAATAGGTGTTTTTATTTACTCTTTGAATACTCTGTCGTTTTGATATTTAATTTTGATATATATATATATATATATATATATATATATATATATATATATATATATATATATATATATATATATATATATATATATATATATATATATATATATATATATATATATATATATTTTTTTTTTTTTTTTTTTTTTTTTTTTTTTTTTTTTTTTTTTTTGTCTAATTATACATCTGCACAACCTGAAAAAGTCACCAGAATTCTTAAGTAATGTAGAAAAATAAGAATCAATAAATATTTACGTTACGTTACCCCTAGAATTATCAAGTTGTCTTTGATGAAACCTGTAGCCTGAGGGACAAACTCATCTGGAGGCTAACCTGTTAATCTGGCTAGTCTAGTGAACAGAGAAAATTACTTGTAGAATACTGGGGTAGCTCAACGGTCATATTTATATAAATAATATGGGATATGGTGATATACGCTAGGTTTAGCAGAAAATACCAGGCGAGTCCATCTTTTGGCAGCCATGGGGACGTTTTCAAGTGAAGGCCGCCAATCTCCAGTTTCACAGCAGCCTCATCTGTATGACTTTACTTTGGTAGAATTGGCTGTGAACATGAGTAAGGAAGAGCTACAGTACACTCCTCCCTAGCTATAAGACTGGGATATGTTCTTAGAAATGCAATAGTAAAGCCAATTCATCATAACGCGGTTGGTGCGGGAAGCGTTCCTGGTAACCACTACCATCCCGGACTTCTGGCCATCATTTCAAAACAACCAAAGAAATAAACATATATACAATGCAAATTTATATTCTAAAAATGAAATAGAAAGCCATTAAATAACAGGTATGCGAAAAGAAACAATACAAAATGAAGACCCCGTTCCTGTTGCTGATGAGGGAGGGAGGTAAGGGGACCAAAGGACACCTGGTGACAGCCTTGCCTTGGACAAGTGGGAATCGGTTTGCGTTTTTTTAACACAGTGAAAAGTAATATTTCCTGCAAGGTATTATAACGAAACCCACCTTTGCCCTTGGTCTCGTTGCTCCCTGGCCCTCGGAACCCTGGCCAGCCCGGTTCGTCGTGTGTGCACGGTGGTGACGGCCCTTATCTCCAGTGGCAGAGTGACCCGTAACTCACCTCTTTGCATGAATCACCTCGCCATCTGGCCTCGCTCCCGGTGTCCTCGCCCTCGCCCGCCTGCCACTCTTTGTTCCCTGCCAGGCCAGTTAAATAAACACTGTCTTTTCAATTTCCGTGTATTGTCCGTTATCCGTGTACAGACACCTACTGCGAGTTCGCGCCCCCTCTCCCGGATCACTTGCCAATCTGGGAGGGGGGGGGGGCGCGAACTTGCAGTAGATGTCTGTACACGGATAAAGGACAATACACAGAAATTGAAAGGACAGTGTTTATTTAACTGGCCTGGCAGGGAACAAAGAGTGGCAGGCGGGCGAGGGCGAGGACACCGGGAGCGAGGCCAGATGGCGAGGTGATTCATGCAGAGAAAGAGGGGAGTTACGAGTCACTTTGCCATTGGAGATAGGGCCGTCACCACCGTGCACACACGACGAACCGGGCCGGCCAGGGTACAGAGGGCCAGGGAGCAACGAGACCGAGGACAAAGGTGGGTTTCGTTACAGTATGATTTTTTTTATATGACGCCTAGAAAGTCTTATCTGATTCCATAACCAATTACTAATACAGTAACATGAAAAAAACGATGTAATTAAGCATGAAATAAGCGAAGAGGATGGCGAAGAGGCGGTGCTGAGCCGCTCTTCGTGAAGGAGCGCCATTAGTTCGTCTTAATGCCGCTCACCCTCTTCAAGCGCTGCTCGAGGAGCCTCCTTGTGATTGATTATACACGAAGAGTGGTTTTCAGGCGGGAAGAGGGAACAGGTTATTTTGTAATTTGGCCGTAAAACACTGATTTTTGCTTTACTTATAGTTTATTATAACATTTCAAACTTTGAATATATATATATATATATATATATATATATATATATATATATATATATATATATATATATATATATATATATATATATATATATATATATATATATATATGGTGAAACGTGCCCACTCACCAGCAGGCACGGGGCGCTTCACGCCGTTGCGGGATTCGGGGCGTGCGTGTGGAAGAGGACTTTAGCTGGGCGGCTGGGAACGACCGCGGCTCTGATTCACCCGGTCACTCTCAGTGAGAACAGTCACACAGAGCAAGGGGAAGAAAACATGCTTCTCCTTAAGTCCATATATTACACAGCAGTACACAAGTCATCGTGTAATACAGTCACGACACGCAGGCAGGTACAGGGGCGATAGGCACTCGCAAAGTCAGTCAGTCACACGCAAACTACTCGCAAGGACTCAACTCGCTTTCCTTTATCTCCTTCCTCACACGTCTTGTCACATCACGGTCTTGATACTTTCTCTCTCTCTCTCTCTCTCTCTCTCTCTCTCTCTCTCTCTCTCTCTCTCTCTCTCTCTCTCTCTCTCTCTCTCTCTCTCTCTCTCTCTCTGTCCCTAAATGCCACAGGGTGCCTCAAATCCTGCCTCCCATGTCATCACCTCTGCCAGGCGACACTTAACTACACCTATTCTAGCTTGCAAGATATGAGTCATACAGATTACCAATAATGGTAAGGATAATTGCTACTTATACTATACATGCACTCACTGTTACCGTCGAGCGGGTTAAAGTTGTTGTTGAACAAGCGTATGCTAGATAACATGTTCTGTGTTATGAGAGTTAAGGTGAACTAGTATATTAAGTTCTGGTGCTATAAAAGTTAAATAAATGAGGAGAGTATTAATCGTCCGCTGTGTCGCCTCACAAAGTCCTGTGAGGCTGGTGGTGAGAGACTAATATGAAGCATGGATAACACTACGGAAACTGAGTTAATTAGAGTAGAGATTAAGGAAACTGAATTCATTATAGTAGTTAATTGCAGTAGTGAAGTTGTGTGAGAGGAACTAGCTGTGGAGAGCTTAGCTGTAGAGAGGTACTGAGGGTTATGTTCACGTGGTAAAGTTAATGACATGGCGCGTAGGGTAGATAAGACACAGAAGGATCTCCTTAGAGGAATGGGTCACCCGGGGTCGTATACTCGTATCTGGCCCAGCGGCCTCAGAAGGGGGCAGATTCTGCCCAGTCGTCAGTGAGGCTCATGTTTAGGAGTGAACTATCGCTGACCTAAGGGTAAGATGGGCAGGCGTGAGGCATCGAGGGCTAGCAGGGACGAAGCCCGGAGGGACAGATCCCTTTGTACCGCCACCGCGTTCGGGTGTGACTACTCCAGGAAAGATCGGACCATTACAGTACAGACCCAGGTGTTGCTTGGTGACAGGTAAGACCGCAAACACGTGAGTTCCACATCTGTATTAAGAGGGGTTGATTGCCCTAATTAGCATAATCCATGATTAGTAATGCATTATGTTGATACAGTACTTAATAGTTAGTAGTGCTACACACGTCTTATGTTTATTATGTATGTCTTCAGGTTTGACCGAATGCAATAAACGATTCGCGTCACCGTGTGGGTCTAACATCCTTTAGCTGCCTTCGGGCAGCTACACTCACACTCACAGAACTACAGTTAAATGGTACCATATAAAAATTATTCCATGGTGGCTAATCCTCACACACACACACACACACACACACACACACACACACACACACGGACAGCCTTATGACCCCAGTGCTTCAGAGGTCAACCGACAGACTTATGTCATCTCTCCTTCCATTAGCGCTGTAGATAACGACGCCAGCCTCTTAACAACGAGCAACACACCACTGCTAGCAAGATCGTCCACACATGTACTATGTAAATTACTCACACATGTACTCGTATGATGCTACCTCATACATACAGCATGCTCATGTGTTCATGTTTTTATTACCGCCAAAGCGGTAATAAAAAATTGAAGGATAAGTGTCTTGAAACCTCCCTCTTGAAGGAATTCAAGTCATAGGAAGGTGGAAATACAGAAGCAGGCAGGGAGTTCCAGAGTTTACCAGAGAAAGGGATAAATGATTGAGAATAGTGGTTAACTCTTGCATTAGAGAGGTGGACAGAATAGGGGTGAGAGAAAGAAAAAAGACTTGCGCAGTGAGGCCGCGGGAGGAGGGAAGGCATGCAGTTAGCAATATCAGAAGAACAGTTAGCATGAAAATAGTGGTAGAAGACAGCTAGAGATGCAACATTGCGGCGATGAGAAAGAGGCTGAAGACAGTCAGTTAGAGGAGAGGAGTTGATGAGACGAAAAGCTTTTGATACCACCCTGTCTAGAAGAGCGGTATGAGTGGAACCCCCCCAAACATGTGAAGCATACTCCATACATGGACGGATAAGGCTCTTGTACAGAGTTAGCAGCTGGGGGGTTGAGAAAAACTGGCAGAGACATCTCAGAACACACAACTTCATAAAAGCTGTTTTAACTAGAGATGAGATGTGAAGTTTTCAGTTCAGATTATAAGTAAAGGACAGACCGAGGATGTTCAGTGTAGAAGAAGGGGACAGTTGAGTGTCATTGAAAAAGAGGAGATAGTTGTGTAGCGAAGGTGAGGTGCTACTTGGCCGCCCGGAAGTTGCTCAAGCGAGAAGTGTAGGCTCCCAACTATGACTCTTGGTCATAGCAGTGTTTAGTCCTTGAAGGGTAACAATTTCCAGTGTCATAACTGTGTAGCTCTGGCAAAGGAAATTTAGCCTGGGTATTCTCTGTTTATTCTTTTTTTTTTTTTTTTTTTTTTTTTTTTTTTTTTTTTTTTTTTTACAGAAAGACGGGGAAGAGTAAGAGATTGGACAGATAGAAGAAAAGAAAGAAAGTGAAGGAAAGAATTAGAGTAAAAGTTTGTGGGCAGACCACTTTGCTATTCTTATTGTATATATATTGTATTTTATTTTTTTTGTGAAGAGGCTGCACTCTTTTATTTTTGTGTGTGTATTAGGCATTTTTATTTTTTTACTATTAATTTTAAGCAAAACCCAGCTAAACCATCATCGTCCCTGTCAAAAGATTGCTTTATATTTATTCTGTCTTACAGAGGAAGAGTTGAGTTGATACGGGGCCCTGTTCTACCTCTCACCGCTGCCAGATGACCGCTAACAGAGCTGGGCTACACCACCCCTTGCCGGGGGAGGGGGCCGGCCACGGGAAGCCTCCTTGCTTCTCACTACCGAGCTCAACGGCTCCCACGACCCGGCAACTCAGGGCGCAGTGCAAAGGAAGAACGACCCCATTATCCCCATACCGTAAGTGTTCTTATGTGTTTTTTTGTGTGTTGATTTTAATGTTTTGTTTTTCTTTTCAGGTGTCCGTACTACTGATGTTGGTTTTGCTACAGGTAAGTGTGGTAATCGTATCTACAGGTAAGTGTGTTTCGAATTAATAGTATTTTGGGTTTGGAGTGGCGTCATAGCGACTTAGGCTACTAGGGAAATTTCTGTTGTAATTCTGAATATTCTCTCTGTTTTCTTTGAGTTTAGTTAATGTGTGGTGTTGTAAGTCTTCTAGTCTATCCCATACCCTTTTAGCTCTTTCATGTAGTTTGATGTTTAGTGGTAGCGTTTTTGTGTATTGATGGATTTGCATACTATTCATAGTATATGGGTATCGTTGGTTGATGGCAAATCTTAATGCTTTATTTTGAATTTTTTGTAGTTTGCTGACTTGTGTTTGGCTAAGTGCATGAGTGGGTATTGGTGGGTACTCTAGTATTGGTAGTACTAGAGCCTTCACTAGGTGAATTTTTATCTTTTCTGGCATGTGTTGTAGTCTGTACAGTTTTTTAAGTGCTGCTAAGGCCTTATTATTTCTGTCTTGAATATGTTTGTTATACCCGTTGATTGTAATAAGTAGTCCTAGACATTTACCTTCAGATTTGAATTCTATGGGATCTTCGTCTATAATAAGTGGGTTAGTGATTCTGGCACCAAGGTGTAGAGGAGTGAATTTTGTTAAGTTGGTTTTAATTCTCCATTTTTTCTCGAAATCATTTACTTTCAGTATTTCTCTTTCTGTTTGCCTGTTTAATATGTTTTTAGATTTGCCTTTATATCCAGTGATTTGGGTTATGTCATCAGCGTAGCATATATTTAAATTTCTATCTGATGCTTCCAGATCGTTTGTGAAGATGGTATAGAGTGTTGGCGACAGTACACTCCCTTGTGGAACTCCTGAAGCCAGCTCGAAGGAAGGTCCAATGTAGTTGTCTATTTTTAATGCTGCTGTTCTATCATCAAGGAAGTCACAAAGTAATTTTTCAATAGTGGTAGGAAGTTGCTGATGTAAAATCTTAAACTTTAATCCTATGTGCCAAACTTTGTCGAATGCTTTGGTTACGTCTCTGAATATAATTTGACATTGTCCTCGGTCTCCTTTGTTCTGTGCTATTTGTTCAGTTATGATTGCAAGTGCATGTGTTGTGCCTATGCCCTCTCTAAATCCAAACTGGTTATTGTTATATTTATTGTTTAATTCTAGGTGTCTCCTCAGTCTGCTATTGATGATACGTTCTAAAATTTTTCCAGGTACCTCCAGCAGCGATATAGGTCTGTAGTTTTCAGTTTTGTGTGGAGTTTTTCCTTGTTTAGGTATTAACCGGACTATGGCCTTTTTCCATGTGTCAGGAAAATAGCCTGCAGAGATGGTGTTATTATAAATGTGTGTAAGTCTTGTGATGGCTTTATCAGGAAGTGCTTGGAGGATCGTTTTGTTTATCCCACTTTGTCCTGGACTGGATTTCTTAATATTTTTAATCACATTTCCTACTTCCTCAGGTGTTATTTGTGTGTCAAGAGCGCAGGTTCCTAGACGTGATGTGTCAGTGTTATCGTAGGGGGATATTCTGTCTAGGTTGTTTTGTAAAAATTGGTATATTTCTTCACTTTCTTCTTCTTCATCCTCTGCCTCCTCTTCAAATATTTGCGACCAGTGTTGTCTGTGTAGCTCTTCCTTTTCTTCTGTTTTGTATATTTTAGTGTTGTTATAGTTCAGGAGATATTCAGGTTCGGGAATGTTATTTCCAGTGATCACTTTTATTTTCTTCCAGAAGATACCTGGGTTTTTGTATGTGGCGGATACTTCTTCTAATAAATTATGCCAATTTTTGTTACTTTCTTCTATCATCCTCGCTTCTAGGGTATTTTGCAATGTTCTGTACAGTCTGTAATGATTTATGTCCCAGCCGTATTGTTGTGAGTGTTGTCTGAGTGCATTGAACCTAATTATTGTGAGTTTAGTTTCTTCGGTTAATTTAGGGGCAGGTAATTGTCGGTGATTAGTGAATGGGATATGATTTTTAATGGCATTATCAATTGTGTTATGCCAGTTTTCTATTGCATTGTCTGTTTTCTATTTCAGTAAGATTCAGATTAGCATCTGCTATATTATCATTAATATGTTTTTTAAAGTTTTCCCAATCCGCCTGTTTTAGATTCGGTTTTTTTGGAGCTGGTATTAAAATGGGTGATGATGAAATGGTGAGTAAAATAGGAATATGATCACTGGAAGTGAGAGGGCCAGGTGTAATATGTATGTTGTGATGTGTCCTGTAGTTGGTGAGTATTATGTCTGGTGTTGTGCCCCTTCCTTGTGTATAAAATGTTGGAAAGTAAGGTCCCCTGTGTTGTAGTGTTCTATTGTGTATCAGTGTGTGTATCTGGCGGCCTTTCGTGTTTGTATAATTGTAACCTAGACAAGGGTGATTGGCGTTTAAGTCTGCTATCATATATACTGGAGTTTGTCTACGAAATAGTCTAATTATGTCAGGGATCGGTATGAAGTTTCGTGCTGGAGGTTGATATAGTGTTGCCAGAATTATTTTTCCCGTTGTTGTTTCAATTTCTATTGCAATTAAGTCAGAAATAAAGTCATCTAGTATTTTGTATTTTATATTTCGTTTCACTGCAATTGCAGTACCATCTGCATGATTATTTAGTGTGTTTTTCTTTATTATGTTGTAGGAAGGAATTCTCATAATATGGGTGTCTGGTATACAATGACTGTTAATTAGAATTACGTCAGGGTCGAAGTGTCTGTAAATATTTGATAGTGTGGTTTTCCTGGTTTTCCAGTGTTGGACATTATGTTGTATTACTTTAAGTGTATTAAGAGCCATTATTGTGTATAGTTTATTGTTTGGTTAAATTTATTGCTTCTTTGTATGAAATTTATATTTATATATTGGTTTTACTTAGAGAATTTTCTATGTCTTCTTAGATCTTTGGGTAGAGGTGATTTATCATTAATCTGGCCTGATCTTATTTTGCGGAAAACACTATCTTCTACAATGCACCAGCAAGATTCTTCCATCTTTATTTCATTAAATTCAATAAGATGGAGAATTTCTGAATCTTCAAAGGATTGGTCAGAGTATGTAAACTTGAATTTATTTTCTCTGATGTTCTTAACCAGGTCTGTGGGTGACAGGTGTGGTGGCCATCTTGTGCTTTCTGAGGTGTAAATATGTAATTTTATGTCACCGCTGTGGAGTCTGTTCTTGCTTTTTGGTTTCTCTATGGTTCCTGTCTCTTGGTAGGTATCTTGCTTCTTATTATTTCCGTCTTGTGTGCGTTTGATTGTGATCTCTGTGTCTGTTACCGTTTTTTCTTCTTCCTCTGTGAGCTTTTTGATGAGGAGATCTGACTTAGGGGTTCTTGGGATCTTGATAGTTGGCAAGTTGTTGGCTGTGAAGGTTGCGTTGAGCTCAGCTTCAAAGCATCCAGGCTCAGAGATGTTCATAATGTGGGCATGAAGCATACAAGAGTATATTTTGAGGTGAAGGTCCTTGTCTATGTTAGTATGAGCAGAGAAACTTTGTGTTGATGCTGTGTTCTTAGCGGCCCCTGCGTAGGTGTTGATGTTCTTATTCATTTCCCTTTTTTCTTTTATTGCTGTTTTTCTCATAGGGCATGTCATGGATAGTGTTCTGTGGTCACCCTTGCAGTTTATGCATTTCTTTTTAGTGTTCTTGCAGTCTTTCCATGAATGGTCTTGATCTGCACATTCAGAGCATACTTTATAATCTCTATCTAGAGGACACGCGTTGGTATGGTGATCCTCGATGGCGTAGCATCTAAAGCAAGTTTGGAGTTGGTAGAATTTTTCTTGCTGTATTCTGTGTTTAGGGATGCTCATCTGAAACATTTTCAGGCCGGTGTCTAGAGCTTTTAGTGCTGTTGCAGCTTGACTAAAAGTTATTTTTAAAGTTTTGGAGTTGGGGAATTTGTAAATGCTGCTAAGATTATTCTTAACCCATTCGTTGTGTTCTTGGAGCTCATCTTGTATTTCTTGTTCCTCGTTGTTGAATATGTGGGGGTCAACATTGAAAACTATTACAGACCTTTTTGCTCTCAGTTCTGGTGGAATTAGAGGGTAGAAATCATTTTCATTAAGTTCACTTGTTGTTTTTTGTTGGAATACTTTGTCAAGGTCTTCATCATTTGAGGTGATGATTACGTATCCGTCAGAGACAGGGATCAGTTTGGTGACATATATATCATTATTTGACAGGATGGCAAGCAAACCAGATTTCTTCCTAGGGTCTTTAGAGTCACTGGATTTTATCTTTATTCGTGGCATTTTTCATGACATAAGTGTGTAAATGTGTATAGTGTCAGTTTCTGTGTTGGGTCCAAGTCGTTCACGGACGTGAGGCCGGCCCGAGCACAGGTCGGTCGCTATTCGACCTCCTATGCCCGGGAAAAAACCCGCCAAGTGAACGACCTGGCTCCCTATAGTGACCTAGCAACAAGACTGCTCCGAGGAGCAGAACCACAACTACCTAGGGAAGAAAACTGCCTACAATTCCTCCTCCAACGTCCCCCACCTTCTAAGAGGCGTCGAAGGGAAGGAAGGAATTGTCTCAAGAGAGACTTTCCTAACACCCTACAGCCCGAGATTGCCTGCTTCCTATAAGCACCCCTCTAGAGGGGCCCCCCTGAGGCAAGCCCAGGGGGTTCACCTTCGTACCACAGTGCAATCCACCTAGTGGGCAAAGAAACCGCAGAAGAAAGGAAAGGGAAAGTGCAAGAAAGCCCTGCGAATACTAAGTGAATGGTAAGCACTACCTAAGGGCCGCAGCTCGTTGGGCGGCTCCCTCGAACGCCGTGGGGCCCCCTGGTAGTGTTACCAAACCCTGAGTAACAGGATATGTCTATAAGGGGTAATAACCCCAGGTTTTTAGCCAAAGGCAAGTGCTAGCAAAGTCTGTATGAACACAGAGACTAAGTCCAGCGGTTGGGCAGAGTGCAGCAGCGCAAGGAGTGACAGGATCCAGCCTACGCTCCAAGACTAAGTCAGTAATGGGCTGGAAGACAAAATCTTCGTTGGAGACTGAGTCCGGTTAGTCTCGTAGAGACTATAAGTCCAGCCGGGCTACCAGAGACTAAGTCCAGCCGAGCTAGCAGAGACTAAGTCCAACAAGTATGTTGGAAGCAGAGTCCAGTAAGCTTGCTGAAGCGAAGTCGGGAGAGAGCGGTGGACGTCTTGACTGCTTGGCTGCCGAGTGGGGTGTCTCAATTGTGTGTCTGTGTGTCTCTGTTTATTCAGTAAAAACATGAATAATATATACAAAATTACTTAACATAAAATAAATGATATATACAAAATTATGGAAAAAGAGAGTGTATGTGTGTGTGTGTATGTCTGTGTGAAGAAAGGAGTAATAAGATGTATTGAGAAGATGTGTAACACATGTGTGAAAGAGCGTGCAAAGAATGTGTACAAGTAATAGATATGTATAAAGTGAGGAAAGAAGAGATGAAAAATAAGTCTGTGCAGTAGAGAGAGTGAAAACGGAAGGGTGAAAAATTAAGAGAAAACGGAGTGCTAGGAGCGGTGACTTGTGTCCCGCTACAGTTGTCTGGAAGGTTGTGTCAAGTTGATAAATGGAGGAATTGAGTTTTTGAGGCACTGAACAATACCAAGTTTGCTCTGCTCCAATCAGAAATTTTAGAAAGTTCCGAAGTCAGGCGTTCTGTGGTTTCTCTGCGTGAAATGTTTACTACCTGAAGGGTTAGAGCTTATGAAAAGACGTGGGAAAGTGCAAGGTGGTATCATCAGCGTAGGAGTGGATAGGACAAGAAGTTTGGTTTAGAAGGTCACTGATGAATCATAAGAGAGTGGGTGACCGGACAGAACCCTGAGGAACACCACTGTTAATAGATTTAGGAGAAGAACAGTGACCGTCTACCACAGCAGCAATAGAACAGTCAGAACGGAAACTTGAGATGAAGTTACAGAGAGAGAAGGATAGAAGCTGTAGGAGGGTAGTTTGGAAATCAAAGCTTTGTGCTAGACCCTATTAAAAGCTTTTGATATATCCAAGGCAACAGCAAAAGTTTCACCAAAATCTTTAAAAGAGTAAGGAAAGCCAGAAGGTCACCAGTAGAGCGGCCTTGATGGAATCCATACTGGCAATCAGATAGGAGGTTGTGAAGTGATAGATGTTTAAGAATCTTCCTGTTCAGGATATATTCAAAAACTTTAGATAGGCAGGAAATTAAAGCAATAGGACGGTAGTTTAGGGGATTAGAATGGTCACCCTCTTTAGGAACAGGTTGAATGTAAGCAAACTTCCAGCAAGAAGGAAAGGTAGATGTTGACAGACAAAGTTTAAAGAGTTTGACTAGGCAAGGTGCAAGCACGGAGGCACAATTTCGGAGAACAATAGGAGAGATCCCATCAGGTCCATAAGCCTTCCGAGGGTTTAGGCCAGCGAGGGCATGGAAAACATCATTGTGAAGAATTTTGATAGGTAGCATGCAGTAGCCAGAGTGTGGAGGAGAGGAAGGAACAAGCCCTGAGTCGTCCAAGTTAGTTTTTAGCAAAGGTTTGAGCGAAGAGTTCAGCTTTAGAGATAGATGTGATAGCAGTGGTGCCATCTGGTTGAAATAAAGGAGGAAAAGAAGAAAAAGAAGCAAAGTTATTGACGATATTTTTTGGCTAGATGCCAGAAGTCATGAGGGGAGTTAGACCTTGAAAGATTTTGACACTTTCTATTAATGAAGGAGTTTTTGGCTAATTGGACTAGGAATGGTCCAGGCAGAAATATAAAGTGCATGAGATTCTGGTGATGGAAGACTCAAGTATCTTTTGTGGGCCACCTATCTATCATGTAAAGCACGAGAAAAAGCTGTGTTAAACCAAGGTTTGGAAGTTTTAAGTCGAGAAAAAGAGTGAGGAATGTACGCCTCCATGGAGGAGGAGGAGGCAGTAGACACCTGCCGAAACGATAATTACTCCCAGTGAGGTCTAAAGCACTGTTCAGGGGGTGCTGTGAACTTATCATTAAATCCGGCTGTGACCTCACTGAACGTTTCCCTTTGTGTCTCACAACACAAGGGGGCAGTCACAGCCTGCCCTCTAAAGACAACTCTCTTTCTCCACACAAAACTACAAGCACCTAATAACACACACACTCTTCACTCAAAAATTTTAAAATCATGGTGACTCCTACACCAGCCTCGGAGTCCCCATCTGGGAAGGGGACCATAAATGTCCCCAGGTCGGACTGCCTTTCTGTCGACGACCCTAAGTGTCTTGACACCCCCCTCAACTTTTTCTTCATTAACTTCTGCAACATTCGCGGTCTAAGATCTAATTTTCAATCTGTAGAACACCACCTCTCCTCTTCTAAACCTCATCTTCTTTTCCTCACTGAAACTCAGGTGTCTGAGGCAACTGACAGTAGCCCCTTTTCTGTTCCCTCCTACTTTCTCTATCCTCATTTTCGATCCAAAGCTGGATGCTGCGTTTATGTGCGCAATGACTTAACCTGCTCTCGTGCCCACGCTCTTGAATCTTCCGAGTTTTCCACCATCTGGCTACGACTACAAAGTCACTCTCATACTAAATTTATCTGTGCTGTATACCTCTCACCTAACTCCTCTAACTATAAGAAATTTTTTGACTACTTAACTTCCAAAGTGGAGCACATTCTTACCCTCTTCCCTTTTGCAGAGATCTCCATTCTTGGAGACTTCAATGTTCACCACCAGCTTTGGCTTTCCTCTCCCTTCACTGACCATCCTGGTGAACTAGCCTACAACTTTGCTATCCTCCATGACCTACAGCAATTGGTGCAACACCCTACTCGTATTCCTGACCGTCTTGGAGATACGCCCAACATTCTTGACCTTTTCCTGACCTCTAATCCTTCTGCTTATGCTGTCACCCTTTCTTCTCCGTTGGGCTCCTCCGATCATATCTTTATCTTGTCCTATCACTCCAATCCCTCCTCAGGATCCCCCTAAGCGAAGGTGCCTCTGGCGTTTTGCCTCTGCTAGTTGGGGGGACCTGAGGAGGTATTTTGCTGATTTTCCTTGGAATGACTACTGCTTCCGTGTCAGAGACCCGTCTTTGTGTGCTGAGCGCATAACAGAGGTGATAGTGTCTGGCATGGAGGCGTACATTCCTCACTCTTTTTCTTGTCCTAAACCTTCTAAACCTTGGTTTAACACAGCTTGTTCTCGTGCGATACATGATAGAGAGGTGGCCCACAAAAGGTACTTAAGCCTTCCATCACCAGAATCTCATGCACTTTATATTTCTGCCCGGAACCATGCCAAGTCTGTTTTCCAACTAGCCAAAAACTCCTTCATTAACAGAAAATGTCAAAACTTCTCAAGATCTAACTCCCCTCGTGATTTCTGGCATCTAGCCAAAAATATCTCCAATAACTTTGCTTCTTCTTCTTTCCCTCCTCTACTTCAACCAGATGGCACCACTGCTATCACATCTATTTCTAAAGCTGAACTCTTTTCTCAAACCTTTGCTAAAAATTCTACCTTGGACGATTCTGGGCTTGTTCCTCCCTCTCCTCCACCGTCTGACTACTTCATGCCACGTATTAAAATTCTTCGCAATGATGTTTTCCATGCCCTCGCTGGCCTAAACCCTCGGAAGGCTTATGGACCTGATGGGGTTTCTCCTATTGTTCTCCGAAACTGTGCCTCCGTGCTTGCACCTTGCCTAGTCAAACTCTTTAAACTTTGTCTGTCAACATCTACCTTTCCTTCTTGCTGGAAGTTTGCCTACACTCAACCTGTTCCTAAAAAGGGTGACCGTTCTAATCCCTCAAACTACCGTCCTGTTGCTTTAATTTCCTGCTTATCTAAAGTTTTTTAATCTATCCTCAACAGGAAGATTCTTAAACATCTATCACTTCGCAACCTTCTATCTGATCGCCAGTATGAGTTCCGTCAAGGCCGCTCTACTGGTGATCTTCTGGCTTTCCTTACTGAGTTTTGGTCATCCTCTTTTAGAGACTTTGGTGAAACTTTTGCTGTTGCCTTGGACATATCAAAAGCCTTTGATAGAGTCTGGCACAAAGCTTTGATTTCCAAACTACCCTCCTACGGTTTCTATCCTTCTCTCTGTAACTTCATCTCAAGTTTCCTTTCTGACCGTTCTATTGCTGCTGTGGTAGACGGTCACTGTTCTTCTCCTAAATCTAATAACAGTGGTGTTCCTCAGGGTTCTGTCCTGTCACCCACTCTCTTCTTATTATTCATTAATGATCTTCTAAACCAAACTTCTTGTCCTATCCACTCCTATGTTGATGATACCACCCTGCACTTTTCCATGTCTTTTCATAGACGTCCAACCCTTCAGGAGGTAAACATATCACGCAGGGAAGCCACAGAACGCCTGACTTCTGATCTTTCTAAAATTTCTGATTGGGGCAGAGCAAACTTGGTATTGTTCAATGCCTCAAAAACTCAATTCCTCCATCTATCAACTCGACACAACCTTCCAGACAACTATCCCCTCTTCTTCAATGACACTCAACTGTCCCCCTCTTCTACACTGAACATCCTCGGTCTGTCCTTTACTTATAATCTGAACTGGAAACTTCACATCTCATCTCTAGCTAAAACAGCTTCTATGAAGTTAGGTGTTCTGAGATGTCTCCGCCAGTTTTTCTCACCCCCCCAGCTGCTAACTCTGTACAAGGGCCTTATCCGTCCATGTATGGAGTATGCTTCACATGTCTTGGGGGGGTTCCACTCATACTGCTCCTCTAGACAGGGTGGAATCAAAAGCTTTTCGTCTCATCAACGCCTCTCCTCTAACTGACTGTCTTCAGCCCCTCTCTCACCGCCGCAATGTTGCATATCTAGCTGTCTTCTACCGCTATTTTCATGCCAACTGCTCTTCTGATCCTGCTAACTGCATGCCTCCCCTCCTTCCGCGGCCTCGCTGCACAAGACTTTCTTCTTTTTCTCACCCCTATTCTGTCCACCTCTCTAATGCAAGAGTTAACCAGTATTCTCAATCATTCATCCCTTTCTCTGGTAAACTCTGAAACTCCCTGCCTGCTTCTGTATTTCCACCTTCCTATGACTTGAATTCCTTCAAGAGGGAGGTTTCAAGACACTTATCCACCAATTTTTTGACCACTGCTTTGACCCTTTTATGGGACTGGCATTTCAGTGGGCATTTTTTTATTAGATTTTTGTTGCCCTTGGCCAGTGTCCTTCCTACATAAAAAAAAAAAAAATGCCAGACACTATCACCTCTGTTATGTGCTCGGCACACAAAGACGGGTCTCCATCACAGAAGCAGTTGTCATTCCAAGGAAAATTAGCAAAATACCTCCTCAGGTTCCCTCAACTAGAAAAGGCAAAATGCCAAAGGCACCTTCGCTTAGGGAGATCCTGAGGAGGAATTGGAACGACAGGACAAGACACAGATATGAGATTGTGATCAGAGGAGCCCATCGGAGAAGAGAGCGTGACAGCATAAGCAGAAGGATTAGAGGTCAGGAAGTTGTATCAGTTGTTCTAGGTCGTGGAGGATAGCAAAGCTGAAGGCTAGTTCACCAGGATAGTTACTGAAGGGAAAGGAAAGCCAAAGCTGGTGGTGAACACTGAAGTCCCCAAGAAAGGAAATCTCTGCAAAATTGAAGAGAGTCAGAATGTGCTCCACTTTGGAAGTTAAGTAGTCAAAGAATTTCTTATAATCAGAGGAGTTAGGTGAGAGGTATGCAGCACAGATAAATTTAGTTTGAGAGTGACTCTGTAGTCGTAGCCAGATGGTGGAACACTCAGAAGATTCAAGAGCGTGGGCACGGGAGCAGGTTAAGTCGTTGTGCACATAAACGCAACATCCAGTTTTGGATTGAAAATGAGGATAGAGAAGTAGGAGGGAACAGAAAAGGGGCTACTGTCAGTTGCCTCAGACACCTGTGTTTCAGTGAGGAAAAGAAGATGAGATTTAGAAGAGGAGAGGTGGTGTTCTACAGATTGAAAATTAGATCTTAGACCGCGAATGTTGCGGAAGTTAATGAGGAAAAAGTTGAGGGGGGTGTCAATACACTTAAGGTCGTTATCAGAAGAGCAGTCCGACCTGGGGACATTTGTGGTCCCCTCCTCAGATGGGGACTTTGAGGCTGGTGTAGAAGTCACCATGATCATTTTTTATTTTTGAGTAAAGGGTGTGTGTGTGTTATTAGGTGCTTGTAGTTTTGTGTGGAGGAAGAGAGTTGTCTTTAGAGGGCAGGCTGTGATTGTCCCCTTGTGTTGTGAAACACAAAGGAAAACGTCACTGAGGTCACAGCTGGGTTTAATGATAAGTTCACAGCACCCCCTGATCCATTGCTTTAGACTTTACTGGGAGTAATTATTGTTTTTATATATATATATATATATATATATATATATATATATATATATATATATATATATATATATATATATATATATATATATATATATATATATATATATATATATATATATATATATATATATATATATATATATATATAAATTTTTAATAATCAATGACAGTCACAACAAAAATAAAACCTGACAAATAAAAAAATGAATAAATAAAGTCTGAAGTACTCTTCTCTGTCATCCTCCAAGAAAACCACAGAACTGGTCGAAATGAAAAAAGAAAAAGAAAATAAAGACTTTACTATCACTCACGTAGAACACAACGTTACACCACCAAAAATAAAGATAATAACAGCAAATCAAGGAAGATTCCTATCTCTACAAAGTTGACTCCTGACTAAACTAGCTAACCAAAACCAACGATCCCGGGAGTGTTTATCTGGGTTCTTGTAGCTGGATGATGTCAAGGTAGCAGTCCAGGGCAGGTGAGTGTCCAGGTGAGGTGGATGGCTGAGTCCAGGCGACCATGTGGCCTTCACTAGCTGGAAGCAGGAGTCGAGGTGATGATGTTATGTATTTGTGAAGTCTGCAGGACTATGCCTGGCGTCCTCCACGGCCTTGTGAGGTTGCATTGGGTCATCTCGCCACTTCCAGGATGACCTAGGGTGACCGCATCTCACCCTGGGTCGTGATTGCCTCATGGTCCGCTCTCCTCGGAGTCTCCTCTCCTCTCCTCTCCTACGGGGATTGTAAGTGCTTCAGCTGGGCTGGTAGCCACTCAGGAGCGTGTTGTCACACCTTGGACCACTACGCACCTTGCATGCCTTCAGTTTCTACTCTTGGTGAGCGATAGAGAACGCGTTGGGTTCTGCTGGGCCTGTGATTGACCTTCCTTGATGCTGGCCGGAGCAAGAAAGGGCGAGTGTGGTCGTTGAAGGACTGAGGATGGTGGTAGTATCCATTCGCCATATGTGATTGGCCCGCCACAAATCCTCGTACTACTTAATTCTCCAGGATTCTTCTATCGCCTAAATACTCTTCCTACATCTAAATGACATCCTTTTCGGCCTGGTTCTGGTGTTCTTGTTGCATGGTATTCGCAATTGGGTGAGTTTTCTAGGCCTACGTAGTTTAGGGCCCAAAGCGTACGATTTTCAAAACATATCACAAGCATATGACTAATGTTAGATGGGAGGGGACACACACTCCACCCCACCCATCACCTAGTCTCACTCTCACAGTAGGCTGCTAATTAAACAAATACTTTCAGAAAATTATTATTATTATTAAACTGTGATTTGGATGCATTTGGACTTCTCTATAGACAAGTGGGTGAGACTTGACCTGAGAAGACAATTGGAAATAGGGTAAATAAAATGGGGAAAAGGGACGACTCGATACAGGATGAAATTAAAGTAAACTCAAATGCACACGGCAGGCAGCTATAATACACTTGGCATTTGTACTTTCGCTCCATCTCTTCTTACCTACTTCTTACTTTCTCTCTTCCTCTCTCCCATCTTCCAATGTCATCTTTCTTCTCACCTCCTCTCTTTATTTATGCCCTACATAACAATATATATATTCAAATCACAGCTCTCTGATTAAACTGGTTTCAGTCAGGAAAATCATCAGTCTATCAACCACATCCAAGTTCTCATCACCCGCATTAGCTGAAGGCTGCAGCCCCAGCAGTAAGCTGCCAAGGACCCGAAAACACGTACAGTAAAGCAGGATGTGCTCAATAGAGAGGGTAATGTTACAGATGGTACATCGTGGCAAAAAGGCATTGGCTATGTGTAGCCGCCATATATGTACAACTTACACGACGGCTATAGATACGTACATACGTACATTGTAATGTGACATTTTATGTTTTATTTGTTAGCGTTATATTATTTGTAGCAACTGGTTGTTATACATGAGCAATGTAAGGCGTGCCTATGCGCCAGCACAACAGAGTGAGAGGGCAATGTTGGGCCGAGGAGACGCGTTGAACTTGCCCTCTAAGCTATTTCTCTCGCCGAAGGGTCGGTTGTTCTGACCTGAGTGCTGATAACATACCTACAGCATAATGAACATCATAGGCTGTAGGGGTCCAGCAGCGTCTCCAAAGCCACTTCACGACAGTCACGCCTACACGTCAGACGTGTCTCGGGAGGCGCGGAGAGTAAATCCAGTAAATCCCCGAGTTCTCATCCCGGTAAATCCCCAAGTGTAATCCCTTGCATACAACCAAGAGGACGCCTGTTCCCCGCACTGTGTATGTATTCATCATAGTATTAGATAACAGATACTTATTTAACCATGAGGATTTAATGTGTGTCAACATAATTGATAATTACTTATAGTAATTAGATACTTACGTAATTGTGAGGATTTAGTGATATGTGTTAATATAAGTACACTTAAAGTAACATAATGACGTACATCAGATCACACAGACAAGAGGGCGACTTGCTGTGTTTGTGCTGGTGGTGTTCATCTGTAGAACAGACTGAACCCGCTAAAGTGTAGGTAACTCTGTATTGACTCATATTTATTATGGAATTGACGACGTGAAGTGTCACGGCATTGATGTACTGCAATACCTGTTTTACCTACTGATATACTCTTTTGTGTTATTCTCAGTAATAATGATAATATGTTAATTCACAGGTTTGACCACTTCTGAATACAAAGAGCAAATGCTGCACAGCTCGTTTCAGTCACCTCCAGTACAATACATTAATAAGCGTCGTACGGCGCTTACACTATGTAAGGGAGCATATATGTAGGGAGGGTGCAGCCCATCCTGAGGTGCGCAAGATCCACCTCCTGCCGTATGCTGCAATCAGAGGAGGCCCACTCGCCCAGGATGGGTTTAATGGAGTGTAAGTTGTCCCAGTGACTTTGCCACAGGAGTTTTACTAATGATTTAACAATCGAAAGACATGACTGCAGATCCCAACAGAGGTTCCATGTTCCCTTGAGCTCTGCAGCAGACCAAGCCAGCACGTCAGCCTGTTCATTCCCATGTATAGTGTAATGTCCAGGCACCAAATCAGTGAGAAGGATTTACAACAAGAATTCAGCTTATTAATTATGTTTTCATCCCATGGGATGGGAGGACGTTATGTCATAAGTGAAGTGATGGTACGTTGGCCCCTATCTTTATCCTTTCTATACAGGTGCAGCATAAGACCCTAAGACACATTCACACACATTCATTCTGAAACAGATCTAGTCTCCTCAGTGTTGATTGCAACACAGACCCATACACCAGTGAGCCATAGTCTAAGTGAGAGCGAATTACGGACTTATATTCCTTTAATTAACCCTACGTTACTTTGCTGGGGTTTCCAAGCATGAGTACACACCCCAATATAAAAATGTTTATAGTGTCACTATTATGTAAAATATAGTCATACTGCTGGTTTAGGATATATCTACAATCCCTGTTGAACAGTTCGAATCACTTGTAGCAATAAATTTGTTACATAAACATGTTTTTTTTTTTTTTTTTTTTATCAATAGTAAACAGAAAATGTTTCCATGAATTGAAATTGAAAAAAAATGTGAGCTCATTATATACCATTACATTCACTCTGATTCACCACTTACTGCTGCATTCTCGCAATCTATGCAATCTATGTAACTCATCCAAAACACCCCAGGAGGCCAAACAGACGTCTAACTCTCAAGAAAACTAAGCCACAACTGCGCCATACTACATGTGACACGCTTGATGAGTCAGAAGAGTACCGGGAGGGAGAAGAAAAAAAAGTTGCCAAAACACCCCAGGGGAGTAACGCAGGGTTAAGATTTTTTTATCTGCTCCCTATGAGGTACCAGAAAGATACATGAGGACAATGATTTTTTTTTTTTTTTTTGACAACAGATAAGCAGTTCATTAACATAAGTCTTTCAATTGAGTCTGCTATCAAAATGCAGACCCAGGAACTTTATTGAATTTTTAAATAGTATCAGCTGGCACTGAAGGGTTAATTACAAATTAGGAACGTTACATCTAGTGAAAACAACACCAATACACTTAGGAACGGAAAATTTAAATCCCCACAGAGGGGTCCAATGCTGCATGGAGTCAAGAGCAGCTTGAATCCACCCAACCAAGAACTGTGCAATTTCTCTTAAGTATATCTGTCCTTTTTACTTTTTATTGAAATTCAAGTATTAAGTATGGATTATTTAGCTCATCAAATCATGCAGTGCTACGAATGATTTGGGTTTTAAGATAATAAATAGTCTGTATTTTACATAAACATCACAACATTTGACAACTTAGCTTGGCGGCGTTGTCATTTAGATCAAGAACCCGGGGTACTTATCAGTAGGGCCAGGTGATTCAGGTCAGAGAGAGGGCTGGCTCAGCCTCTTAAGGGATATTCCCACCATCGAAGCAGCTCCCAAATGCTCGCATGTTCTTCACAGCCGGGAAAAATAACTTATTTACAACAAGAATAAATATTTTCAGGAGAGAAAGACCAGTAGAGGTCCTATCACTGCACCCTCCAGACCAATAGCTCGAACAGCCAAATGCACTAATGTGAGTGAGAGGACAGTGCAATGAGTCTGCTCTGCCCCAAATCAAGATTACGCGAAACAATTACCACCAACAAATAAATTATAGAAAAATTATTCACACAGTATCATACAATACAGAGAGAGAGAGAGAGAGAGAGAGAGAGAGAGAGAGAGAGAGAGAGAGAGAGAGAGAGAGAGAGAGAGAGAGAGAGAGGCGAAGGGAGGAGGTAGGACGGTCACCTGTCCTTTCCATCAAGGCGTTAAATCAATAATTGGTCCTGTAGAAACACGAAAACACAGCTCAAGGGGAATTTCCCTACTCAGCCAACGGCCAAACGTTCTTCCAGAAATAAAAACACTATACACAAGACTCATCCAGTTTAGAGAAAAAAGTAAGACAGTTGTGAGAACAGGATTCAACCTATGATGACAAAGAGAAAATGTCAGTAGAAGACAAGGAGGTGATGACTTTATGGTCACAGTTGGTTGTACAGATAGATGGGCATTACCAGCTGGCAATCCTATTCCGTCAAGACGACCGTGAATTACCAAATAATGACGCTTGCTGAACACCACCTGAGCTTAAGGAGTCGCCTCATAAAGAATCCAGGACTCATGCAATGGTACGGACAAGAGATGCAACGTATGATCACTTCAGGGTTTGCTGAACTAGTAGAAACTGGAAGGACCTGGTATCTACCACATCATCCGGTGCTAAACGACAAGAAACCAGAATAAGCTGAGGATAGTCTTTGATTGTGTTGTTGAGTATAAATCAATATCACTGAAAAGCTAGATCATGCAGAAACCAAACTTGAACAACAAACTTTTTTTTTTTTTATTTAGGAAGGACACTGGCCAAGGGCAACAAAAATCTAATTAAAAAAATGCCCACTGAAATGCCAGTCCCATAAAAGGGTCAAAGCAGTGGTCAAAAATTGATGAATAAGTGTCTTGAAACCTCCCTCTTGAAGGAATTCAAGTCATACGAAGGTGGAAATACAGAAGCAGGCAGGGAGTTCCAGAGTTTACCAGAGAAAGGGGTGAATGATTGAGAATACTGGTTAACTCTTGTGTTAGAGAGGTGGACAGAATAGGGGTGAGAGAAAGAAGAAAGTCTTGTGCAGCGAGGCCGTGGGAGGAGGGGAGGCATGCAGTTAGCAAAATCAGAAGAGCAGTTAGCATGAAAATAGCGGTAGAAGACAGCTAGATATGCAACATTGCGGCGGTGAGAGAGAGGCTGAAGACAGTCAGTTAGAAGAGAGGAGTTGATGAGACGAAAAGCTTTTGATTCCACCCTGTCTAGAAGAGCAGTATGAGTGGAACGCCCCCAGACATGTGAAGCATACTCCATACATGGACGGATAAGGCCCTTGTACAGAGTTAGCAGCTGGGGGGGTGAGAAAAACTGGCGGAGACGTCTCAGAACACCTAATTTCATAGAAGCTGTTTTAACTAGAGATGAGATGTGAAGTTTCCAGTTCAGATTATAAGTAAAAGACAGACCGAGGATGTTTAGTGTAGAAGAAGGAGACAGTTGAGTGTCATTGAAGAAGAGGGGATAGTTGTCTGGAAGGTTGTGTCAAGTTGATAGATGGAGGAATTGAGTTTTTGAGGCATTGAACAATACCAAGTTTGCTTTGCCCCAATCAGAAATTTTAGAAAGATCAGAAGTCAAGCGTTCTGTGGCTTCCCTGAGTGATATGTTTACCTCCTGAAGGGTTGGACGTCTATGAAAAGATGTGGAAAAGTGCAGGGTGGTATCATCAGCGTAGGAGTGGATAGGACAAGAAGTTTGGTTTAGAAGATCATTAATGAAGAATAAGAAGAGAGTGGGTGACAGGACAGAACCCTGAGGAACACCACTGTTAATAGATTTAAGAGAAGAACAGTGACTGTCTACCACAGCAGCAATAGAACAGTCAGAAAGAAAACTTGAGATGAAGTTAGAGAGAGAAGGATAGAAACCGTAGGAGGGTAGTTTGGAAATCAAAGCTTTGTGCCAGACTCTATCAAAAGCTTTTGATATGTCCAATGCAACAGCAAAAGTTTCACCAAAATCTCTAAAAGAAGATGACCAAGACTCAGTAAAGAAAGCCAGAAGATCACCAGTAGAGCGGCCTTGACAGAACCCATACGGGCGATCAGATAGAAGGTTGTGAAGTGATAGATGTTTAAGAATCTTCCTGTTGAGGATAGATTCAAAAACTTTAGATAGGTAGGAAATTAAAGCAATAGGACGGTAATTTGAGGGATTAGACCGGTCACCCTTTTTAGGAACAGGTTGAATGTAGGCAAACTTCCAGCAAGAAGGAAAGGTAGATGTTGACGGACAGAGCTGAAAGAGTTTGACTTGGCAAGGTGCAAGCATGGAGGCACAGTTTCTGAGAACAATAGGAGGGACCCCATCAGGTCCATAAGCCTTCCGGGGATTTAGGCCAGCGAGGGCATGGAAAACATCGTTGCGAAGAATTTTAATACGTGGCATGAAGTAGTCAGAGGGTGGAGGAGAGGGAGGAACAAGCCCAGAATCATCCAAGGTAGAGTTTTTAGCGAAGGTTTGAGTGAAGAGTTCAGCTTTAGAAATAGATGTGATAGCAGTGGTGCCACCTGGTTGAAATAGAGGAGAGAAAGAAGAAGAAGCAAAGTTATTGAAGATATTTTTTGGCTAGATGCCAGAAATCATGAGGGGAGTTAGATCTTGAAAGGTTTTGACATTTTCTGTTAATGAAGGAGTTTTTGGCTAGTTGGAAAACAGACTTGGCATGGTTCCGAGCAGAAATATAAAGTGCATGAGATTCTGGTGATGGAAGGCTTAAGTACCTTTTGTGGGCCACCTCTCTATCATGTATAGCACGAAAACAAGCTGTGTTAAACCATGGTTTAGAAGGTTTAGGACGAGAAAAAAAGTGAGGAATGTACGCCTCCATGCCAGACACTATCACCTCTGTTATGCGCTCAGCACACAAAGACGGATCTCTGACATGGAAGCAGTAGTCATTCCAAGGAAAATCAGCAAAATACCTCCTCAGGTCCCCCCAACTAGCAGAGGCAAAACGCCAGAGGCACCTTCGCTTAGGGGGATCCTGAGGAGGGATTGGAGCGATAGGACAAGATAAAGATATGAGATTATGATCGGAGGAGCCCAACGGAGAAGAAAGGGTGACAGCATAAGCAGAAGGATTAGAGGTCAGGAAAAGATCAAGAGTGTTGGGCGTATCTCCAAGATGGTCAGGAATACGAGTAGGGTGTTGCACCAATTGCTGTAGGTCATGGAGGATAGCAAAGTTGTAGGCTAGTTCACCAGGATGGTCAGTGAAGGGAGAGGAAAGCCAAAGCTGGTGGTGAACATTGAAGTCTCCAAGAATGGAGATCTCTGCAAAAGGGAAGTGGGTCAGAATGTGCTCCACTTTGGAAGTTAAGTAGTCAAAGAATTTCTTATAATCAGAGGAGTTAGGTGAGAGGTATACAGTACAGATAAATTTAGTATGAGAGTGACTCTGTAGTCGTAGCCAGATTGTGGAAAACTCGGAAGATTCAAGAGCATGGGCACGAGTGCATTCATTGCGCACATAAACGCAGCATCCAGCTTTGGATCGAAAATGAGGATAGAGAATGTAGGAGGGAACAGAAAAGAGGCTACTGTCAGTTGCCTCAGACACCTGAGTTTCAGTGAGGAAAAGAAGACGAGGTTTAGAAGAGGAGAGGTGGTGTTCTACAGATTGAAAATTAGATCTTAGATCGCGAGTGTTGCAGAAGTTAATGAAGAAAAAGTTGAGGGGGGTGTCAAGACACTTAGGGTCGTCGACAGAAAGGCAGTCCGACCTGGGGACATTTATGGTCCCGTCCCCAGATGGGGACTCCGAGGCTGGTGTAGGAGTCGCCATGATGATTTTAAAATTTTTGAGTGAAGAGTGTGTGTGTTATTAGGTGCTTGTAGTTTTGTGTGGAGGAAGAGAGATGTCTTTGCTGATAGGAGTCCTCATCAGGTTCTATCAAGGGAGAATCGCTATCATGGCAGACATCGAAGCTATGTTCCACCAGGTAAAGATGTCTCCCTTAGACAGGGATGCACTATGTTCATGTGTTCATGTGGTGGGCAGATGACCAGCTTGCTGACAATCTTGAAATCTATTGCATGACAGTTCACTTCTTTGGAGGTGTTTGGAGCCCATCCTGTGCTGGATTCATCCTACAGCGGGCATTCTCTGAGCATGTAAAGGAGATGCTAGAGGATATCACCAGAAGTGAACAAAATTTTTTATGTGAATTCCCTGGTGAGAGCTTTGATTATCACTCATCGGTTGAGAACCTTACTGTTAAAGGGCAGTTTCAAATTTACCAAGTGGATTTCGAATAATGAAAGAGCACTTAAAACAATCCCAGAGATGGAAAGGGTAGCAATGCCAAGGCAAATAATGCTTGCAGAGAAGAAGGCACATACCGAACGTGCATTGGGACTTCTCTAGAATCTCCAATGGGATGAGATTAGGGTAATAGTATAACCCACACAGAAGCCTGATACTAAACAGGGCATCTTCAGCATGGTCATCTCTATACTCGTATATGATCCTGTAGGTCATCTTGTTCCAGTGGTTATACTTGGTAAACTTATCTTCCAAGAAGAATACCAAAGAACCAATACATGGGGTGAACACTGACAGGTCCAAACAAGTCAGCTTCACTATAGTGGAAGAAGGAACTTCAACACCTATCAGGAGTGAGGATACCACGGTGGTATTTGCCTGAGAACGTAGACCAGCTGATAGATATACAACTACACCATTTTAGTGATGCCTCCCAGCAGGTGTATGAATTTATGCCCTATTTAAGGACGACTAGTAAGGATGACTCATATCATGTTGCCTTTGTATGTGGTAAGACCAACTCCGATAAAGGAACTCACCATTCCTCATCTCGAGCTATGCACTGCAGTTCTGGCCACAAAGACAGACAAACAATTGAGAAAGGACATAGAACTATCTGTTTCCCAGTCAGTGTTCTGGACAGACAGCACAGTGGTGATTCTGTACATGAGGAATACCAAGAGATGTTTTCTTACATTTATAGCCAATCATGTGGGAATGATACCCAATATATCCAAACCTGAACAATGGCGATATGTCAGCACAGAATCAAATCCTGCTGACGATGGTTCTCGGGGTTACTGATGTTACTGTGGGAATTATACTGGATCCCAAGGTGTCACAACTTGCTAGATCGCATAATATGAAACTGTATAACCAGCCATCTGAACAATTGGAGAGCTACACATCAACGACAAGCAGAACTACCAGAAGATCGGATCAAGGCAGGAGAGAAGGCCTTCAACTACTGTGGGATGGACTGCTTTGGGCCCTTCCTGATCAAAAAAGGATGGGCGCGGATCAAAAGATGGGGATGCATTTTTACATGTCTAACTACCTGGGCCATCCACTTAGAGGTCCTGATATGTATGAGTGCAGACACATTCATCACTGTTCTCTTGAGATTCTGTGCTCAAAGTGGCTCCCCTAAACACATTAGGTCTGACCAGGGAACTAACATGGTTGGAGCGAACAAAGCTTTCAAGAGATGGAGCGAGGATGAAGGTGAAACATACGCTCTTGATAAGGTGCATTGAGTGGAATTTTAATCCACCTGTGGCCCCTCACATGGGTAGAGTCTGGGAGAGAAATCTATACTGTAAAAAATTTCTTTCAAAAGTAATTGGAACGCAAATTCTGGATGACAACAAACTTCATATTGTGTTCTTTAATGTGGAGGAAATCGTGAACAGTAGACCACTCACACCGAACCCCAATGATCCAAGAAATCTGAAACCACTCACCCCACTACATCTATTGGGGACAGAGTCTATCACAGTACACACCAGGAAGGAACCAGAGAGAGAGAGAGAGAGAGAGAGAGAGAGAGAGAGAGAGAGAGAGAGAGAGAGAGAGAGAGAGAGAGAGAGAGAGAGAGAGAGAGAGAGAGAGAGAGAGAGAGAGAATGTAAAGGATCTATAACAATAAGGAAATTAAGTTAAATAGAGTAGTTAATT
>NC_087187.1:10847500-11007500 GCF_035594125.1 Scylla paramamosain
GTTTGTGTGTGTGTGTGTGTGTTTATGTGTGTGTGTGTGTGGGTGTGTAACACTGGTGTAACTCTTACCACCGCTCTCGAGTGTATATGAGGCTCCCAGCGTATGCCAAGGCGACCTCAGAGCTGTAGCGACCCTTGGAGGAGACTGAAGCTCGATGGAACTCCACCCCTCGTTATCGGCTTGGTAGCCTGCTAGAGGTCACGTATCCAGTATGCCTCAAGCTATACACGTGGCAGCGCCACGAGTTGAGAGGCAGGCACCTGGTTCCGTGGTAGAGTAGTCACGTGTGTGACATTCCCCCCTTCTTAGGATGACGCAGAAGGAATGACTCTGCGTCATTAGAGAAGTGAGGTGGTTCCTGTCCCGTGAAGGTTGATTCCACCAGAACGTGTGTAGTCTGGGGCACGGTAGATGGTTCTTCTGGCAGTGCTCGGCCCTCGGCTGCCTCCATCGACCGGTTCACAGGGCACGACTGCATCCCCGGCAACAGGATCCTAGGGTCCTCAGGGTCGCGACGGGTAGTGATGCGAGGCGTAGTGGGAAGGCGAGACAAAGTGTCAGCAAGGCAGTTGTCCAGTCCCTTAATATGGTGCATTTCAATGTGGTAAGGCTGGAGCTGTAGAGACCACCGTAGCAGACGTTGGTTAGTGAAGCGGTTCCTGTTGAGAAAAGTCAAAGGGTTGTGGTCAGTGTAGATTTGGAGTGGCTGGGTGTTGGACTGAAGATAGTACTCAAACTTCTTGATGGCAGGGATAATGGCTAAAAGTTCTTTCTCGATAGTGCTGTAATTCTTCTGATGGATGTTGAACTTCTCGGAGTGGTAGGCGACTGGGTGAAAGATTCCGTCAGATTCTTGCAGGAGGGCGGCACCCGAAGCGTGATCACTGGCGTCAGTATGTATGATGAAGGGTTTACTGAAGTCGGCCGCACGCAAAACCGGTTCCCAAGCAAGCAAGTTCTTAAGTTGATTGAAGGCATGTTGGCAGGCAGGGGTCCATTCGTATGCCACATTCCCACTAGTTAGTCTAGTAAGTGGCCCAGCTGCGTCTGCAAAGTTTGGACAGAAACGCCGGTAGAACCCCGCCATACCCAGGAAACGGCGAAGCTCGCGTCGAGTAGTGGGAGTTGGGTACTTCAGTACTGCGTCGACGTTAGCGGTCTTGGGCCGGACGGAGCCTTGTCCAATCTGATGTCCTAGGTAGGAGACGGTGGCAGCTCCGAACGTAGACTTCGCCAGCTTCACGGTGAGGTTCGCTTCCTGCAGACGGCTGAGCACATTCTGGATCTGGTACAGGTGGTCATCCCAGTCATGTGAAAAAATAAGAATATCATCTAAGTAAACCAGCACTCCTTTTAATCCCTGCATGACCTTGTTCATTGCCCTCTGGAAAGTAGCGGGGCAATTCCTCATGCCAAATGGGGCTACTACATACTGGAAAAGTCCGAAAGGGGTGATGAAGGCAGAGACTATCTGAGCTCTTTCAGTAAGGGCTATTTGATAATACCCTTTTAGTAGGTCCAGCTTATTAACAAATTTGGCTTGACCCACTTCATCTATCAGGTCGTCTACCCGAGGCAGAGGATAGGCGTCAGGAATGGTGACGGCGTTGACCCGTCGGTAATCTGTGCAGAATCGCAGTTGTCCGTCCTCCTTGGGTACTAGGAGGCAGGGTGATGCCCATGGGGAGCTGCTGGGTATAGCCAAGCCCTGCTCTAATAAGTACTGGACCTCCTTCTGCATCTGTTCTCGTTTCCGGGGGTTGACTCTGTAGGGAGACTGCTTGATAGGGAAGGTCCCTGGAAGCACCTTCACATCATGGCGGAGGACATTACAGATTTTAGGATGGTCACCGAACACGTCATACTGAGAGATCAATCTTGAGATATCCAGTGCTCAAGAGGATGAAAGATGACGGAGCTGATCATCTAAGTGTTGGATAATGTAGGTGTTGTTTTGCGTGTCCTTGGGATGTATGGTGTTTGTGTCAATCTCAGTGGTAATACATTTATCATACATCAATGAACACACAGAGGCAGGTTTTAACTCTGAGTCAGCCTCCTGGGGTTCAATGATACCACAGGAAGCTACTCTAGGGGTTGGTTGGGCTTCTGCCCAAGCAGCATCATCTGGGACCTTAGAGGGCCGGAACACTCTCATAAGAACTCCATCCTGTTTGTAAAAGGCAGGGTAATGAGTAATTTGATCTGGAGGGATAACCTTGTCATGAAATTGAGTCAAAGTAGTGTCTTCCTGTTGAGCCTCAGTGAGAAGTTTTTCAGAAAATATTTGATTGAGTTCAAGTGGGGATGGGCTCTTCTTTGGAAGTGAGAAAGACTGATCAGATTTCCTTGCTTGTGCACGAGTAGTGACACAAACAGGGAATAAGCCTGGTTGTTGCTCTTCTAACTGTACAGTGGGGTTATCCATCAGCATTGTGTCACTAATTACCAAAGGGGGAGTCACCTTACTGCCAGCTAGGTCATTAGCGAGGAGTAGTTGAGCATTAGGAATGGGTAAGGCTGGTTCTTCACTAACTCCTATTATCACTTCACCTCTTACTAGTGGGCTATCAAGATGTACTTTAGCTAATGCAATGGGGAAGGGGTCATGGAAGTCTTTTAAATATACCTTTTCACCTGTGTAACACTGTTCAATACCAGGGACTGCTGACTTCAGCACTAGGGACTGAGCTGAACAGGTGTCTCTGACAATCTTAACTGGGTGATCCTTGTTATCAATGCTGATGGTGCCTACAGACCTGAAAGGCTCAAATAAGTCTTTAGGTACAGGGAAGGAGGGAAGAGCTTGTATGGAAGCAACTGGCTTGGCAGGATATGTTTGAGCTACCTTGCACTTGGGATTAGGACAGTTCTTTATGAGGTGCCCCGGCTGTTTACAAAAAGCACAAAATAGAAGTGGTCCAGTACTACTGCCGGTCATTTTACCAACCCCTGAGTTACCTGAGTTTATCTTACCACTAGGAGTCTCGGTCAGCTTGTCCACTAGGAGTCTCGGTCAGCTTGTCTGAGGTTGCCTTGCGATTCACCAGGGAGAAAAGGTCCGCTAACTGAGCGGCTTTGAGAAGATCTGTTTCTTCTTTGTTGGTGATGTGTAACATTACTGAGTAAGGGAGCTTACGCATGAACTCTTCTAAGGCTAAAAGATTTACTAATTCGTCGTACGTGGTTATCGCGGCTGACTTAAGCCAACGCTTGAGAGCCCTCAGTTTCTCTGAAGCAAACTCTAGATAGGTTTGTTACGGAGTTTTGAACATTTTTCGAAAAGACTGACGGTATCCTTCTGTGGTAATGGAGTACGCCGCTAGGATGCCCTGTTTGACACAGTCGTAATCCGTGTTGTTTTCGAGGCCGTTCAAAATAGTTAAAGCCTTTTGGCTGAGTTTGGGTTTAAGAAGCCAAGGCCAGTCTTCTCGGGGCAGTTCAAAATGTACTGCTGTGTCCTCGAACTGTCCAAAGAAAGTGTCGGGGTCTTTGTCAGAGAACTGAGGGAGTAGTGAGAGATATTTAGTTAACTTTTGTTCGAGGTCAGCTGTGGTGGTTGATCGAGATTTTAATTGTGTGAGTTGGGTCTCGTGGATTCTTCCTTTTTCTCTCTCCTCTCTTTCTTTTTCCTCCTTTTCTTTTACATATGCCAGATCTCTTTCCGCTTTTTCTTTTTGAAAAGCTAGTTCTTCTCGCCTTAGTTCTCTCTCTTCTCTTGCTGCCTCTCTCTCTTCTCTCTCTCTTTCTCTTGCTGCCTCTCTCTCTTCTCTCTCTCTTTCTCTTGCTGCCATTAGTTTCAGCTTTTCGAGTTCGAACATTAAACTGGCGTCGTGCTGTGAAGCAGCACTAGTGGCTTCACCTCCAAGGTGAACTAGGATTCGAGTTCGGAGTTCTTCCTTCCGAATGTCAGACGGATATGAGATATCAAACTGTCGGGCTATGTACTTTAAATCATCCTTTGTCACTTTGGCAGTTTGTAGCTCCGCCACAGAAGGATTACTGCAAAATGCGTCCAAGTTTAACTCATGCGACATGATTAATGAGCGTGAGGTCAATTGAATCAAATCAAGTGTGTCTGAGCCCTACACTGAAACCTGATCCAAGACCTAGGTTCGCCACCACGAGTCGGAAGGACCCGCGTGAACGACAGGTTCGAAACCACGAGTCGGAGGGAAATGAGTTGAACCGCGTGCATCGACAGAGACTCGTTTTTTGAGTCTAGTTGAGTCAAGGTTAGCAACGCCTTAACTGTGCTTCTGAAGAGGCAACGAATCGAAGAAGTGTAGCGATAATCACTGCCCCAAAATGACTACCATAGAACTAACACTTAAGCACTTGTAATGGCTTGCCGTATTCGCTGCTTTCAAGCAAAGAGTGGAACGCAAGTTCCCAAGTTTTAAGGAGTCTCGGAGTTCGGGGTGAAGGTCACTACTAGGGGGAATCGAACCGACACTAAAGCAACACTGAGGAAATCAATTGTTAGGTTTTTAACGCTTTTATGACTAGACGCCGGTACCTCGCGTACTTTTAAAGCGGAAAAACGCAAAAATTCACCAACAAAGAAATAAGCACAACTTCATATACACTCGAGAGCAGGAAAGGAACTAGTGTAGTTATATGTATGTGTAAACATGTGTAATCTCCCGGACAGGCCCCCAATTGTTACGTGTGAGCATACACTGAACTCTAGGGGATGGACCATGAAGGGGTGTTGCTCACACTAACAATGGAAGGGTTAAAAGAAAAGAGAAAAGGAGACATTTTAACTGCTATTTAATATCTTAAAGTTAACCCTTAAATTAAGTAACAATACAAAATTGAAGATTATTTAAGTAAGTAAAAGTAAGTAACAAGGAGTGGCAATCTGAACTGGACTGAATAACTTAAAAGACTGGTTCAGTTAATAACTTAAGCCAAGTTAGTAAATGCATATAGATACAAATTACAAAAATAAACACCTTTACATATACATAATAGAAAATAAATATAAATGTGTTTGTGTGTGTGTGTGTGTGTTTATGTGTGTGTGTGTGTGGGTGTGTAACACTGGTGTAACTCTTACCACCGCTCTCGAGTGTATATGAGGCTCCCAGCGTATGCCAAGGCGACCTCAGAGCTGTAGCGACCCTTGGAGGAGACTGAAGCTCGATGGAACTCCACCCCTCGTTATCGGCTTGGTAGCCTGCTAGAGGTCACGTATCCAGTATGCCTCAAGCTATACACGTGGCAGCGCCACGAGTTGAGAGGCAGGCACCTGGTTCCGTGGTAGAGTAGTCACGTGTGTGACAATATATATATATATATATATATATATATATATATATATATATATATATATATATATATATATATATATATATATATATATATATGTGTGTGTGTGTGTGTGTGTGTGTGTGTGTGTGTGTGTGTGTGTGTATTCACCTAGTTGTACATATCTATCTAGTTGTTTTGTACAGGGCACAAGCCAAAGCTCATTTTGTCTTGTCTCCATAACCATATTTATCCATTTTTTATTTAAACATATGTACACTGTTTGTCGCAACCTCCTTTTCCTTCAAATCATTCCACATTTTAATAGTTCGATGCGGGAAGTTGTATTTCTTGATGTCACTCGAACATCCACTATTCTTTTTCCTCCCATGCTCCCTTGTACGTCTCCCTCATCCTCCTCCATTTGTAGTACCAAGTCATTTCTGTCTATTCTTTCTCTATCGTTTACTAATTTGTCTTTTTCCTTCTCTCATGTGTTGTTGATAGCTTAAGTCTTTCAGTTCTGGTATATCATCTTTGTCGCTATCCTCTGTATTCTTTCCAGTTCCCCTTTTTTTTTCTCTCTCTCTATGTGGAGCCCAGACTACTGCTGCGTATTCCAATTTAGGGCATATCATGCTTGTCATAATTTTCTTCATTTCTTTATCCAAATAGTTATTATCGCTATCCTCTGAATTCTTTCCAGTTTCCTTATATATTTTTTTTTCTTTATTTCTATGTGGAGCCCAAACCACTCCTGTGTATTCCAATTTGGGACGTATCATGCTTGTCAGAATTTTTTTCATCATTTCTGCATCCAAATAGTTAAACGCCACCGCAATGTTTGTTAACAGTCTGTATTTAGAGCCGAATATCCCGTTTACGTGCCTTTCAGATGATAGTGTGTCCTGAATCATTATTTTCAATTTTTTTCTTCATTACTTTTCATTATTATTTCTCCTCCCATTTTGTAATTCCATGAAGGTCTCTTTTTACTATTTACTATTTCCAACAAGTGGCATTTTCTGGCATTAAATTCTAGTTTCCATCTTTGGCTCCATGAATGTGTGTGTGTGTGTGTGTCAGTGTGTGTGTGTGTGTGTGTGTGTGTGTGTGTGTGTGTGTGTGTGTGTGTGTGTGTGTGTGTGTGTGTGTGTGTGTGTGTGTGTGTGTTTATTAGTTGTATTTACCTAGTTGTAATTTATAGGGTCCTGTCTCCATGTCTATACTTGTCCAGTTTTTTCTTTGAAGTTGGGCACACTCGTTGCCAATATTGCATCCTCACTGAGCTTGTTCCAAATTTCTTTATTTCTCTGTGGGAAACTATATTTCTTTATGCTACTCAAGCATACTACTCAAGTTTTTTTTGCTGAGTCCTCGTCTGTAACTGGTATTTCCTAGTTCACTTAACAACATTTTCTTATTATCTATTTCTTCTACTCTATTCCATAATTTATAAATTAGCACTGAGTCTCCCCTTTCTTTTCCTTGCTCCAGTGTTAGTAGATTTATTTCCCTTTAACTTGTCTTCATATCTTAATTCTTCCAATTCTGGAACCATCTTCGTTGCCATTCTTTGAATCCTTTTGTAGTTTTTTTCACGTTTCTTCTTGTGGGGAGACCACATAGATTCAGTATATTACAACTTTGGTCTAATCACAGTGGTAATTATCTTTCTCATCGTATCTTTATCCATGTAGTGGAATACTGTTCCAATATTTCTCCAATATATTTCAACTTTGGTCTAATATTTATGGTAATTATCTTTCTCATCGTATCTTTATCCATATAGTGGAATGTTCTTCCAACATTTCTAACATTTTATGTGTCTCTGAATATATTTTCTACATGCTTTTCCGACTGTTGACTATCCTGTATTGTCACTCCCAGATCTTTCTCTTATTGCACTTTTATTATTTCTTAATTTCCCATTTTATATGTCTATTTTGGCCTCCTTTCACTTCTTCCCACTTTCCATGAAATGACAATTTTTATATTAAATTCCATCTCCCATTTCTTACTCCAGTCCCAGATTTTATTCAAATCCTCTTGTAGAATTTCAGTCTTTGTTGTTTCTTATGTCTTTGTAATTTTGCATCGTCTGCAAAAAAGCTCATGTAACTCTTTACTCCTTCAGGCATATCATTTATGTAGGTCAGGAAAATCATTTTGCCAGCACTAATCCTTGTGGTACTCCAATATCTACTTTTCTCCATTTTGATTTTATATCTTTTACGACGGTTCTCATTTTTCTTCCCTTTAAGTAACTTTCCATCCAGTTTCTTATTTTTCCATTTAATCCTCCTATATTTTCTAGCTTCCATAATAACCTGTTGTGGGGAACTTTGTCGAAAGTTTTTTTTTTTTAGATCTAAACTCACAGTGTGTGTGTGTGTGTGTGTGTGTGTGTGTGTGTGTGTGTGTGTGTGTGTGTGTGTGTGTGTGTGTGAAATACAGAACAAGAGCCACACTAGGCTCATGCTGTCCCATCTCCATATCGACTTTTATACAAATTTTCTTTAAATTTATAGACTGTCTTGGCACACACAATTTCATCATTAAGTTTATTCTACACTGCTATGCTCCTGTGAGGAAAGCTATATTTCTCGATGTCTCTTCTACAAACACCCCTTATCAGTTTCCTTCCATGTCCACTGGTACCTCTCGTATCTGGTATCACAAGATCATCCCTATCCAACTTTTCCATCCGTTCCAGTATTCTGTATAGTGCTATCAAATCATCTCTTTCCTTCCTTTTTTTTTTTTTCATGCGTAGTCAAATCCAATCTCGTCAACCTTTCTTCGTAACTATACCCTCTTAGGCTTGTAGGGATTTTAGTTGCAGCTCTGAATTCTTTCTAGTTTTCTAATATCCTTCTTCAAACTTGATGACCACGCCAATGTTGCGTACTCCAGTCTTAGACGTATCGTTGTTGTTATTAGTTTTTTTTTTTTTTTTCATATCCTCATCATTGTAGGAGAACGCCATCTTGATGATTCTCAGCAGATTATGTTTCTCCAGTTATTTTGTTTACACGATTCCCTGACGACAGTTTATTAGAAATGGTTACTCTCAGATCTTTTTCTTCTGATCTTATAGTAATTTTCTCATTTCCCAAATAGTAGGTGCCTTCTGTTCTCGCACTTTTTTCCAAACTTCACCACACTACATTTCTTGACATTAAACTTCATGTTCCACCTCATTCATTTATCTTAATTAGGTCTTGATTCAGAGTTTCGCAATCATTTTCATTTGTTACTTTTCTCATAATTTTAGTATCATCAGCAAAGAGAATCCAGACATACTTATACACAAAAATAGATACAAATCAGTCATCCAAAAACATATGTAGCTTGTCACCCAATCCGTCATGTCGTTTACATATATAGTATTGCAAACATAACTGGTACTAGTACCAATCCCTGCGGAACTCCACTTATTACTGGTCTCCATTTCAACTTATTGCCTCTGATTACTGTCCTCATTTCTCTGTCCTTCAAGAAGTTGGTCATCCATTTTAATAATTATCCTCCCAATCCTCCTATATTTTTCATTTTCTATATTAGCCTTCTGTACGGTATTTTATCAAATGTTTTTTTTTTTTTTTAAGTCTATGTGTCACAGGAGTTAGGAGTGTTGATTGACATTTCTTTCTGTTTCTTTCTGTTTTACTAAAAAAAAAAAGGGCTCAATTAAAATTGAGAATATGATTTATAGTTGGTATTGAACGTTGCTGTTGATATATATATATATATATATATATATATATATATATATATATATATATATATATATATATATATATATATATATATATATATATATATATATATATATATATATATATATATATATATATATATATATATATATATATATATATATATATATATATATATATAAAAGTAATAAAATGAAATAAAATAAAATAACTGCCACCAGTCATGGTTTCTGCCACATAATTTTGACCTTGTTTTATATGGAAGCGTTTTAGCCGGAGGTCTATAAGGCACTGGAACAACTCCATGACAACCAGATTGAGTTTTATTGGTTTTATTTTCTAAATAACAAAGTTTTCAATTTATTTTTTCCTCTTCTTATTCACAATGATATTTCTAGAAATTAGTTCTGTTACCTTGGAGTTGTGGGACCTCCTATACTGGGAACAATGATAACTAATCAGTTCATAATAATAAAATTTAAATGAATAAGTTATAACAATTAATTAGTGCCTCAGGGGTTTATCTTAATTTTTTTGGTAGAAAACATCCTTATTGTGTAGGTGTTACATTCAACTGTGTATATCACTGGTGTTTACTACCTTATCAAAGGCAACTTATCCTAATCTGTTTACGTCTTAAATTTTGTTTCCATCCCCCTCAAAAAGAGAAAAATTAAGAACTAACTGGCAAAGAGAATTTTACATCCTTCATCTCTCTGTGGACAGCGATGTCAATCAGTCTCTTACACAAATAATTAATACATATAGGCACAAAAATTTTTATTTTCATATGAACAAAGCCTTTAAACGTACCTGTGGGCAACAATGTCAATCGGTCTCTGACGCCGAATCTTGAGCAAGATAGTGGGAGTGAAGGAGGAGATCATTTAAAGGAAGATAATTGTAGCCGCACCGGCTGGGCATCAATTGGCTCTCAGGTGATCTGTTTTACTGATCACACCCATCACCGTAGGGTCGAGGAAAGGCAGTTCTCCCTGACACGTTTATTGATGAGGTAGGCATGACCGTAAGAACTGCGAACAAGTTCTCGGTCTCAATTTCTTACAAAATAACATTATACATGGATATTAAACACTTTCAACATTTTACAATATTCATTAACAATACATGCAATTGACTTGGCACTATGACAATCAGTTTTTACTACAAAATTAAAGTATTTACCTCGGTCACCATCCTGCCCGTCTTTGTCTGAGCGCGACTTGGCCGTGAGTGATGCCCGCAGGCGATTAGCAGGTTAACCCCACACTACCAACAAGTGAGCATCGGCTTCGGTGCTTAATATAGCATTGAATACTGATACTTACACATATTACACGTTTTCATGCAAATAGAAAACTATTGAACATTTCACTTATAAATGCCGAGGAATAATGACATGAGGTACATACGCTTTACATACAGTAACATGGCTCCCCTAAATTGTGTAACAATTTACCTTAAATTAAGATTAGTATGTACCTTAAAACTAGGATTAGCACATAATATGTTTTGTTACATTGGCTCCTTGGCGGGGATGCTCCGGTCTATTATTATGCATTACCTGCTAACAGCAATACTAGACTATGTATTGGCCTCTCTATGATGGTCCTGTTTGCCTTTGTGCATCTTCCCTGGTTGTCGAGATTACAGTCTGACACCAGGACGTTAACCTTTCTTACTAGGCCATCATGATCAGGAGATACTTTATCCATTTAGGTGTGACATAATCTGGCACCTCATTATCCCATTCAACTGCATTCTTACATAATTCTTGTAAAATTTGCTTTCCAGTCAGTATGAGAGGTGACACTAGACCTAATGGATCATATATAGAGCTCACTGTTGACAGAATGCCTCTCCTGGTGAGTGGCTTGTCTTTCAGCTTTATTCTAAATTGAAATGTGTCAGATTCTATGCACCACTCAACTCCCAAAGTTCTTTCTATAGGCAGTGTGTCTTCATTCTTACTAAAATCCAAACTTTTAATTCCATCTGCTCTCTCATGAGGAGAAATTGCAGCTAAATACAGCTTTGTTGTTTGACAAGAACTTATGAAGGTTAAAACCTCCCTTGTAACATAATTCTTTGCTCTGCTGAATAAGAGTGACAGCTTCATCCATTGTAGCTACTGACATCAAACCATCATCAACATAAAAGTTGTTTCTTACAAACTTGGCTGCATCAGATCCACACCCGTAGTCATCTGCAGCTTTCTTAAGAGCAAAGTTGGCTACACTTGGAGATGAAGTAGCTCCAAACAGGTGAGCTGTCATCCTGTATTCAGCTATCTCATTATTAAGGTCACCATTTTCCCACCAAAGGAATCTTAACATGTCTCTGTGTTCTGGGTTGACCTTCACTTGATGGTACATTGCTTCTATATCACACACAAGTGCAATCCTTTCTTGCCTAAACCTACACAACACTCCAATAAGTTTGTTGGTAAGGTCTGGGCCTTGTAACAGGTGACTGTTTAGTGATTGGTTCCTGTAGTTTGCACTACAGTCAAATACAACTCTTAACTTCTTTGGCTTTCTCGGATGATAGACTCCATGATGTGGAATGTACCAGACCTTACCATCATTCCTAACTAAATCCTTTGTCGGTACAACCTCTGCATAACCCTTTGTAATCATATCATCCATGAACACTTTGTAATCACCTTTGTGTTGATTATCCTTCTCAAGTTTAGCTCTTAACTTCTTGAGTCTCTGCTCTGCTAATAGTTTGTTGTTTGGAAGCTTGACGTTATCATCTTTAAGAGGAAGGGGCAA
Organism: Scylla paramamosain; assembly: GCF_035594125.1. NCBI lineage: Eukaryota > Metazoa > Arthropoda > Malacostraca > Decapoda > Portunidae > Scylla > Scylla paramamosain. The sequence goes on from NC_087187.1 coordinate 10,859,256, forward strand.
CTCATAATGGCCATCCTTCAGCTGATGTACTCCTTCTTTCATCTTACTCATAAACCTTTTATCTTCATATGATAATGGAGTGTCAGCTGACTTTCTATCACTGAAGTCAAGTTCAAACATATCTCTCACTTGAGAAGGATTAATCATCTCTTTGGTTTTAGTAGGAACCACTAAGAAATTAACCCTCTTTTCTTCATTGATTTCTACTTCTTGTGTCACTGTTCTGTAGACTACCACTGTATCCTCCAATGGACTTGAATGGGGTGAGATTTTACCAATGATCCCCCAACCTAGCTCTGTCCTACGAGCATAGGGATGCTTCTTGCTATCACCTGCTATTTGCTCTTCTGCCATAATGGCTTCTGCACAATCAAGACCAATGAGAAGTCCTATGTCAATGTTTGGGTCATATTTCATTAGTTTGTCAGAGATTGCCTTTAAGTGGGGCCAGTCACAAGCAGTCTCGGGCCTTGGTATCTGACTCCGTCCAGCTGAAATGTTTTCTGTTGAATATGCTGAAGGGATTGATATTTCCACTTCTTCAGTATAACCTCTTACTTTAAGTCCATGAATTTTGATAGAATCAGTGATTTGTTTTCCACTTATTGTGTGGATATTGAGTGACACTGATGGTCCACTAACTCCCAATTTATTCAGAGTGCTGTCCTTGATGAATGAAGCATCAGACTGCTCATCCAGCAGGGCATACACTAAAACTTTATTCTCTTCATTACTAACATGATGTAACCATATAGGAACTATCATGGTGTGCATGTCATGTGTCACTGATTCTGTAACTTTGACCTTATTTGCTACTACTGTGGGTTTATCATCTTTAGGCTGAGTTGCTTGTGCTGGCACCTTTTGGCTCTCAGTTCTTGTCATATCATCATTGTGAAGAGCTGTGGGATGGTATCTCTGACATACTTTACAAACTTTCCTTCTTCTACAATCCTTTCCTTTGTGACCCATTTTTAGACACCCTGTACATAACCATTTTTCTTTAGCAAATTTGTACCTAGTATTACCATCAAGTTTGGCAAATTCCTTGCAATCATCTAAATCATGATCCTTTGTACAGTAGTGACAGAATCGTCCTTTCCTTTCCTGGTCCTTGGGATACTGTTTGTTGGCTTGTACATTTACTTTACTTTGGAATGACCACATTGGTTTTTCCTCAATTGCTTTAGCCATGAAAGTTCTACTCCCTCTATTCTTTGTCATGATGTTTGATTCCCTTGGTTTCCAATTGGTTGCCCTTGTGTGAGTTTTGATCCAGTCATTTACTTCCCTACTTACTGAATTCTAGGAAAGAAATGGATTGCTTGCTCCTTTTGCTTCTTTCTGGACAAATTCACATAACATTTCAAAGGGTGGGTGGTGCTCTTCATTGCTACTAGAAGTGTTGTTATTACTGTTAGTATCAAGATATATCATCGCTTGCTTTCTCCAGTCATGAACAATATGTTCAGGGAGTTTTGCTAGCACCTTTCTCTGCTCTCTAGGGTCATTCAGAAATGACAAATAAGAAGTGTGTTTCATTGCAGCTAAACAGCACTTCAAAAAATCTGAGAATGCTGCTAATGCTGGACCATTATGCGGAGAGATTGGTAGCCAATTCATTAACTTTTTTGTGTAAGCATCAGCTATGATGCTTTTGTTTCCAAATCTATCACTAAGAATTTTCTTTGCTTGCACATAGTCAGCATCAGAGTTAAAGTGCATTAACATTTTAATGGCATCCTTTGCCTCACCAGTTGTATACCTGTCTAAGTAGGCAAGTCTCTCTTTACCAATAGAAATTTTAGACTCTACATAAGTTTCAAAGTTTTTCAACCAACTTGGAAATTCCATGGGTTCTCCATCAAAAGTGTTAGGCTCTATTGGAGGGAGGCTCCACTTGGGATCAGGTATGTTGATTGCAAAGGTTCCCCCAGGATGGGAAAAGGATTGATGATTCTGTCTCACATTATTCACATTATTAGGCATGTTGACATTATGAGTGTGTCTACGAGAGCTTGGTACAAGACTTTGAGCTGTAGGGTTGAGATTTATTACCTGAGGTTCACTAAATATTTGTCCATGTACTTCATTTGTCATCAATTCATTATCTCTATTGCAAGAAGAAGGTTTCTGTGGGTCATGGAATGTAACATATTTGTGAGGCATGGCATTGTCACTTTGTTGATTTGCAACTGCTTGTGCTTTCATTTCATTTTGTGAAATCATTACCTGGAAGCATTTTTACTTCTTCTTCAACTAAGCCAAGAGCATTAAGTTCTGCACTAGCAACTGCTAAATCTCTCTCTTTCTTTTTCTTTGCAAACATTGCCTGGTCTCTTGCTAACATAACTTCTGCATCTGCTTTTGTCTTAGCTAACATAACTTCTGCCTCTGCTTTTGTCTTAGCTAACCTAACTTCTGCCTCTTCTAAATTATCATGATATTCCATTTCCTTTCTAAGTCTGGCTACCTTTGCTGCTGCTTCTTGCTTTCTTTGTGCTGATGAATGTGATGAAGTAGATGAGACTCTAGAATGTCTAGACCGTTTGCTAGAACAAATTGATCCTCTGTCATTCTTTAACTCCTTTCTTTTACATTCTATACTTTCTAATATTTCATGATGAACTTGTTGATTGTGTTCCAGCTATTCATTTAGCTCCTCTGACTTTTCTGGCTCTAGTTCCACCAGTTTTGTGTATTCCACATAATACTGATGAAATGCCTCTATTACTTCATTTGACATGGGCTCTAATTCAAAGGGGCTAATTACAATTTTTAATCCTTTCTTAATTTTGCTGGTAACACTGCTCCATTTACGCTTACAGGACTCTGCTCTTCCTTTGGTTACACTGACTTGATATTCTCTTCCTTTGTCGGTCAGCACTCGCTCCCTGACACTAACTTCTTCAATACAAGTTTGATCCCTGTCCACTTGCTCACCCTCACCTTCCCTAAGGCCATCTACGGCATTAATTTTCCCAGTATCAGACATACTCGTATCTAACAACTTAATTGTGTCAATACTGAGACACTGAAAGAGCAATTAAAATTACCACTCTTAATACTAGCTAATTGTGGGTAATTTTCACTTAGGCTACTCAATTCAGTGCACATACATACTATTATACTTTCTTGCCTGTGACCATGGATTCTACAAAATGGTGGCGAGGCACAGTGGGTAGAAGGGAGTGGTTGTCGTCAAGGGTAGAGCTGACCCCGGGGCCTCAGAGGTCAACCTATAGGCTTACGTCAGCGTCCCCTCGTCCTGTGACTCACTCTTGCTACGGTTTCACATGGAGCCAATTTCTTGCTTGTAGGTCGAGTTCTTACTGTAGCCGCACCGGGTGGGCATCAATTGGCTCTCAGGTGATCTGTTTTACTGATCACACCCATCACCGTAGGGTCGAGGAAAGGCAGTTCTCCCTGACACGTTTATTGATGAGGTAGTCATGACCGTAAGAACTGCGAACAAGTTCTCGGTCTCAATTTCTTACAAAATAACATTATACACGGATATTAAACACTTTCAACATATTACAATATTCATTAACAATACATGCAATTGACTTGGCACTATGACAATCAGTTTTTACTACAAAATTAAAGTATTTACCTCGGTCACCATCCTGCCCGTCTTTGAGCGCGACTTGGCCGTGAGTGATGCCCGCAGGCGACTAGCAGGTTAACCCCACACTACCAACAAGTGAGCATCGGCTTCGGTGCTTAATATAGCATTGAATACTGATACTTACACATATTACACGTTTTCATGCAAATAGAAAACTATTGAACATTTCACTTATAAATGCCGAGGAATAATGACATGAGGTACATACGCTTTACATACAGTAACAATAATAGAGGGGATAAAGAGCTGAAAGAAAGTAGGTTAGAAGATGACGAGCAGACCGCCATTGCTGCGTGCTCTGACGCCGAAATCTCGCGCCCAGGGTTATATAGAACATAAGAAATAAGGGAAGCTGCAAGAAGCGACCAGGCTTACATGTGGCAGTCCCTGTATGAAATATACCTACCTATTTTCATCTATTATCCCCATCCATAAACTTGTCTAATCTTCTCTTAAAGCTCTCTAGTGTCCTAGCACTAACAACATGATTACTGAGTCCGTTCTACTCATCAACCACTCTATTTGATAACCAATTTTTTTTCAGTTATGGCATATTTCCTCTTAATTTACAATATTTTGTGATTGGGATTTTTCATGTGACTGGCCCAGCCGAAACCGGGAATATGGTTATTCTACAGTTGCCTCGTAAACCATAGGATATTACTCCGCGCCCTTAGGCAAGCCAGCTCCCTCACGCCCCCAAGGCAGAAGCCCTGAACCACCTCCTACCTCTGAAACATAAACATGGCATCGTCGTCTACACAGACGGTTCCGTCAACCCCGACACTGGAGCTGCGGGCGCTGCCCTAGTATGCAGGGACACCACTATACAGTGGAGACTGACAGACTGACACACTGCGCCCTAATCGTTACCGACTCCAACAGTGTGGCAAGTAAGGGTTCATCAAAGGAATCAAAGTCCATCCCAAAGACAACATAAACTTAATCACCATTATACATCACCATCCAAAAAAAAAACTCTAAGACCAAAGAACAAACAACACGCTAAAGTGGACTCCTGGGCACACTGCCATAAAAGGTAACGATCAAGCAGACACAGCAGCAAAAGCAGCCGGCTCACGTCCAATCGTAGACCTCGAAGTCAATCCAAGCCTGAAGGAGGTTAAAAAGCGTATAACCACACAAATCAGACTACTCGGGAGGCAAGACATCACTGATGCAGTAAATGAAGGCTCGCCCTCGGCCACCTGGTACCTAAAAGGCACAGGATTCAGGCCGTTAGACCTCCCTCCGAAAACCCACCCACAACTAAGAACCCATCTGCATCGACTAACGCTGCCTAACAGAAATAAAAAGCAGCCAAGACCCTGTATTCTGCAACAACTGCAAGACATCAACTCCGTTCCCGCTCCTGCACTGCATCCTTGAGTGTCCCGCGACAGAGTCAATAAGGGATAGGAGGAGCAAATACCCCCAAGTAATGAGAACTCTGCTCAGAAAACTGCAGCAGAAACAATACCTGGAGTATCCCTCCAGACACTACTCCACCTCGTAGCAACTACACCACCCCCAAGATAACTCTCTGTGATCAAAAGTAATCTCTGAGGGCTCTAAATAACCCAGCTAGCTAGACTAACAAAAATCAAACAACAATAATCCACGCCCTTCTTTATCTCCATTTCAACATTTAATTCAACAACTTGTAGCTTACAATTTCATTTAATTTCCTTGTTCTAAAGTTTTACTGATTGCAAAGGTATATACAAAATTTTATTTCCATAACCAAGAAAAAGTAAATTTTTATATTCATGATCGTTCCTTTAAGCCATAAAAAATTATTTCACAGGATTATTATTATTTTGGATGGTGATATCTTATTTTTTTTCTTTCCTGTTTGTAATTTTGTCCCATGACATGTGCAGTCATCTCATTCATCTCCCTCTCGCACTATGTCCGTTACTCTTGAGTAGAAGCTTATCAAATTTGTTATGCAAGATCTTCCTTCCCTGAAGCCAGATTGTCTCTCTGTTATCACATTGTTGTCTTCCAGGTATTTCACCCATCTGTTCTTGATGATTTTTTCACAAATCTTTGCTACCACACTTGTCAGCGATACTGGTCTATAGTTTAATGGGTCTTCTTTTCTTCCAGCCTTGTGAATTGAGGTAATATCCCTCAGTTTCTAATTTTTAGGTACTCTTCCTTCCAACAAGGTGGTGTTGATTATATCGTGTATCACTGGCTAGAGCCGTCTTCTTCAGCTCCCACAAGGGCTTAGAATGTTAGCTACTCGGAACTCTGCCCACTTGGCCACTGAAGAACAGACCAGTGGAGTTGTTTGGCGTGCTGCCCAAGGAAAAAGTGTGGTACAGTTCATTGACAATGTGTCCCTTACAGAGACCGCAGCAGCCTTAGCTACTCTCTCCTTGAAGTTTATGTTATTTAGAAGTGAATTGCTGGTCTTCCAGGCCCTGTGATATTGTCAGTTGAATAAAAGTAATCGTAAAGGGCCGATTATTTTTTTTTTTTTTCTGATCAAAGGAAAGAGACAGGGAGACATATTGGTTATTCTTGTTTAATGGTTGTTAAATTTAAAGAGGCATATAGTAATATGCCGTAGCCTGGTTAAGACATTCCAGGTCAAAATGATTCCTGATGTTAGTCAATATGACTAGTAAAACTCGCTGCATGATATTGTACATACGGCAGTTATGAAATGAAATATCAAAGCGACTCTTTGCTGGTATTTTCACACTATTTCCGCATTTTGGGGTGCGTTCATCCCTTAGATATCCCTATTTATTATCCTAGTCTGTCTAGACAGACTTCAAATATTATAATATAGCGAAATATGATCTATTATTAGCGATTATGGAGCAAGCGGATACTGTGATGTAGGTAGCACGTCTAGCAGCTGTTCAGGTCACAAGTCATTCACAGGGGCGAGAGCAAGGTCCCTTGCCCCGCTGTTCAGATTAAGCCATGCTCAGGGAACGTTCTATCCCGTGTATCGCTTCTTCAGACTTGTCCTACTTCATCACCTGTGCAGATACAAACCACTCTGTAGCGTGAATTGATTGTATCAGTCATGACCTCACACTGCATTATGGCATTATACCAGAACACAATGATGTGTTGGAAATCGTGGCCCAAGACAGGAAGGCCATTCAGACACCTTTACCTGACCTGTCAGAATACCGCACACCGCTGGAATGCTTGCCTGTTCCACGCTCATTGTAAGCAAATGTTTATATTCACTTAATTTGAAACAATTTACGCTACACAGTTTTAATAATGGTTTTCACTCATGACTGACTTGTTTGCAGATAATTCTGTATGTTCGAGATTTTATTGAAAACAATACATGCACATCGGCATGTTTTCACCTAACGTGTTTGCATCGCTGCCCGCGAGTGGCTGTCTTTTCGCTACAGCCCGCTGTCCACCCACAAATACTGCAAGCCCTTAAGGCAGGTCCACACGCTACGTTTTGCACAACCTTTTGTCTGCACAGTTCAAGACGTTGCAGATAAAACATTGTGTGTAGACGGAAAAACTGCGCATTTTTGACTCCAGCGCAAGACTGTACAGTTGCAGCGATAACTGAGCTAGGAGAGCATAGATATCCGTGAACTGTGCGGACAAGTCGGAACGTATAGACGGTAGCGCCGTCTTTCGTTTCATTTTGTGCCTCAGTTTTAATTCAACAGGCGACAATGGCTGACCTTAGGCAATGTTCTCGGGAGTTCCTCACAGAATTTATTGCATTATACGAAAGTTTCTCATACATTTGGCGTGTCAAATCAAAGGATTATAGTGACCGGGATAAAAAGGGGAAGGCTTATGAAAGCTTAGTGGAAAAATTCAAAGAAATTGATAAAAATGCCAACAGAGAAAAGGTGGTAAAAAAAATAAATTCTTTGAGAAGTGTTTACCGCAAAGAAGTGGCTAAAGTTAATGATTCGATTCGATCTGGCGCTGGAGAAGAGGAAATCTACAAGCCATCTCTTTGGTATTTCGACTTGTTACATTTCCTAAATGATCAGGAAACCCTAAGGCACTCTAGAAATACCATGGATGAAATTGAAAAGTCTGAAGTGGACGAACCACCAGAACAGGTAAGAAAAAAATATTTCATTTATATGATCAATTTATTAGGTAATTCATGTAAATACACCATTAACCATTGAAATTTATAAATGTATCTTGCCAAGTAACAGCCCCCTCATTGTTAAAGTAATCTTTGAATTGGTCTCTCACAACGATAGCATTGCTCAAAATCTGTCCTCTTAATCCACACTGTAGGTCGTGTACTAATTCTGGGTCACATCTTTCTCCTAATTCGACAGTACCTTCAGAAATATTTTCCCGATCCATACTTTCATGAGGGGTGTAGATTTGGGGGCTTCTTCTGCGCAAAAAGTTGTGTAAGGCGCAGCACGTCAGAACTACAGTATCCACATTGTCCATCTTCAAATTAATACTTGTGTGGAAAATACGAAATCGCGAAGCCAATATTCCGAACGTGTTTTCAATGACACGCCTCGCCCTAGATAGGCGGTAATTAAAAATTCCTCGTTCCCTTGTTAATGTATCTCGTCAATATGGTTCAAGAAGTTCTCGACGCATAGCAAAGGCTTCATCACCTACAAAAACATATCGTAAAACTGTGTTTGAATTTTCAATGGACCGGGGCTTAGGAATTCTTAACTCGTTCTCAGTTAGTTTTTCATAAAATTTAGTGTTATTTATTACTCCTCCATCAGAGATCCTGCCATTTGTGCCTGTATCACAATACAAAAATTCGCAATTGGCATTTGTTATTGCCATAAGTACAACACTGTGGGTTTTCTTATAATTAAAAAAGTATGATCCACTTCCTTTAGGTGGCACAATCCTAATATGTTTCCCATCAATGCTTCCCAAGCAATGAGGGAACTGCCACATTCTTTCAAACTGAGCTGCAACTTCCAGCCACTCCTCTTCAGTCTTGGGAAACTGAAAAGAAATGAAATTATTTAAAAGCAAAGAAAATATTGTTTTTATTGCAGCTATGTATCTTAAATTTTACACTTGTATGGACAACATAATTGTAAAAGACTACTGTACATGAAATTTATTTTATTTGATACATAGAAAAAGTTATTCGTAAAAATTAGAAATGTCGAGCTCATAATTAAAGAGATTATAACTATTTCGATTTTGGCATTAGAGTAATACGGTTATCGACATAGGAATCAACAGACATTGCTATACAATTGGTAAATTACATTTTTGAATTTCGATATAGTTGTTGAGTTATTCAGCGATTTTTGTGTAAAAATCTAAAACTTCGACCAAGTTAAAAAATCAGTTAAAACTCAAAAACTAAATCGAAATTGATAAACGTAATCTCTATCTTTTGTAGACCAATGTTTTTTTATTTATTTTTCTCAACTTTATTTGCAAAAAAACATTTACTAATTTCACGTCTATTATTGTAATAATGAAATTATTTATTATTTCCAGGTGGAAGAGGATGTTCATGAAGATGCTACTGACAGTGGACGGAGTGAAGCAACTGCTACTCCTATATCCGAAGAGTCAACTGTCCATAGTAGTAAGATATTGTCACGTAATTCTTCAAGATCTAACTCTTCAGCTCGTAAGAGAAAGGGAGTTCCAAATGAGGATGACACAACTGAAGTTATGAGGTTGGTAGGAAGGAAACTGGAGTCGCTACAGGCAGATGATGCTTTTACGGTATTTGGAAAGCATGTGGCAAATAAACTCCAAGGCGTCACTAGTTCCCAAAACGCAGCCGCTCAAAAACTAATTTCCGACGTGTTATTCGAAGCAGAGTTGGGCGCACTTACGAGAAACTTTAAAATTGTTGATATCACAAGCCAGCGACAAGATAATTTTGGATTCGTGAATGAAAGGAACTGGTGTCAACAGAATATGCCCCAACAATTTAGAATGCCACATACTCTTCCATCAACAGTTGCACAGTACCACTCCATCTCGCAGCAGCCGCAGCCTGTAGCACATAACTACGTCCCTGAACAACATTTGCACACTCAAGGGTATGCAACAACTGGGCAAATTACGCCAGTTTCAAGCATCAGCCCACAGGAAGGTGGACAAGATCGACAAACAGACACCCATCAAGACATGACCCACTCTTCCCTTGCAAACTACGTGTCAACATTTAAACCAATCTGAACTACTTGCAAGTAATTGTAATTCTATTTGGCCTATCTTTTGTGCAACTCTTATATTTACTTTTCAGGTTCATGTAAATTTTTTTTTTTTTTTTTTTCTAGACAATAGCATTATAACTTACCTTCAAATATTCATTCCTCAGCACCTTGAAGATAGCTTCACATGTTTCGGGAATTATTTTACTTAATGCTTGTTTGGAGATGATTGTTGTGAATTCAAGGTCTTTGTAACTTCTGCCAGTTGCCAAAAATCTTAACGTTGGTGTTAGCCTTTCATGTGGTGAGATTGCTGTTCTCATACACGTATTTTCTTTAATGATATGGGGTGTCACTAGTTCCAATAAATAAGTATATGTTTCTATGTCCATTCGCAAGTAATTGCGCCAATCATTAGGCTCATCACGTAGTTCACGCAGTAATTTAATATGGGAGAAATTGTGCCTTTTCAAAAGCCACTTTCGCGACCACTTTGAACGCCGGGTACTTCTGAGACGTTCCAATCTTTTTTTTTTTTTTTCACAACACAACACGTCAAAATTGACAAAAGGAGTACCTCCTCCATGACGATGTTAAAACTGAGCGAAACTGGTGCAAACATCATGGTACCATGTAGACGCAATAAAACTGTAAGGTTTTCATTCCGTCTTAAGACTGCGCAGACAAAAGGTTGTGCAAAACGTAGCGTGTGGACCTGCCTTTAGATAAAGCGTTTTCAGTAGTGGTCCAGCATTGCATACAGTGTTTGATGTTCTACTGAACACGATTCACAACCCCGCTGCCAGACGACAGGCACCACCACCCTTGGGAAAAACTGTCGTGTACATCACTCAGTTGACTTAGGTAGTAATTCCGTAAGATGCAGGAAGAAGTATCAATAGACTCTTCCATCACTTAAGGTTCTCGGTCTGTTTTCTTGGCAAGAGGAGCTTTTCAGGAGAGCAGCAGACAGAGCAGAGGAGAGGTATGTGAGGTGTGAGGCGGCAGCATGTGCTCGTGTTCGCATGTATAAGTTTTTAGCCAACAATAATTTTCTCCCTGCTTTAGCTTCATGTCAACTATGATATTGAAAAATATATTTATTTGTTCACCTGCACATGATTATGTTAAGAGATGATGCAAGAAACGCACTAACACACACAAAAAAATAAATAAATAAATAAATAAATAAATAAATAGAAAATAGCATTGCTCCAGGATTAAAGTCGCAACCACGAAATAGAGTCGGACAAAACGCCTAAACACTGTATGCTGTACCGACGGACCACTACTGAAAATGCTTATCCGAAGCTCCCAGGAGACCTGCCTGCGCGAAAGGAATGCGTCAAAAAATGCGTTTCCGAGGCGCTTGCGAATAACTGAAGAAGACGTCTAGGTTGTGGGCTGCACTCCTTTAGAATCCAGTTCGACATACCATCAGGTCCCATTGCTTTCCTTACACCCAGCTCTTCCAACATATTTTTTATTTCTTCTCTTGATGTTTCTACCTCTTTCAGACCAGTCCCATTTTCTATCGCTATCCTTTCTTCCCTAAAATAATTTTCCTTGGTAAACACTGAGTGGAAGTGTGTGTGTGGGGGGGTACACAATCTGTAAAATTACTAAAATTCTTAAATAATTCATAAAAAAAAAAAATATATATATATATATATATATATATATATATATATATATATATATATATATATATATATATATATATATATATATATATATATATATATAGATAGATAGATAGATAGATAGATAGATAGATAGATAGATAGATAGATTGATAGATAGATAGATAGATAGATAGATAGATAGATAGATAGATATTAAATGTTTAAGCTCCCCTTAAAATTACCAAGTTGTCTTTGATCAGACTTACGGTTTGAGAAACAAGCGATGTGAGCCGTTGCCTTTAACATTAATTATTATTTTACTTATGGTTGTGTTCACATAGTTTACCTTAGTACCTTAAAATTTTATTATATATATATATATATATATATATATATATATATATATATATATATATATATATATATATATATATATATATATATATATATATATATATATATATATATATATATATATATATATATATATATATATATATAATTTTTCTCAATAGATAAAGCATTTACTTAGTGGATTAAAATAAATTCGGCTACAGGCTAAATATTTTTGGCATAACAATTATATGTATAATTACTAATATAACAAAAAAAAAATTAATTAAGCAATAAAAATAACGGATATTAGTATTTTGTACTATAAAGTTTATGTTTCTCCCCAAAAATTATTTATATATAGTTATAGTATTTGCCGCCAGAGCACCCGACCATCCTTCCTCGCGTCTGCTCTTGAGGTAAGCGGAGGTTCGGTGCATCTCCTGCTTATATTCGACTTTATCTGCCACATCCTGATGTGAACCCTCTTCTTAGACCACTAATTCAATTCCTTGATTGTTACAGATTACATCTCCGGCAGGATGCGTGCTAAGGTAAGAAGCATTAATGTGTAAGGAGTAGAAATAAGGAGCATTGTCTTTGCCATGGCATATCGGCAAGGGTGAAGTAGTAAGGGCGTGTTATGCTGGGCTCTTGTGGTTCTGTGGTAGAAATGCAGGCCAGGGAGCAGGAGTGATTGGAAATTATTTTGTGACTAAATATAGGTGTTAGATGTGTTCCACGAGGTGTGTGTGTGTGTTTGTGTGAAGGTTAATCGTAGGAAGTTAGTGGTATTGTCTAAATGTATGCAGTTACCACAAGGCGAAGTATTCCTTTATTGACTTCTTGGTACTCTAATGAGATGTTGGGTGACTGCAAATGATGTAATTGGTCAGGTGGTGGCGAGTTAGTAGGGTAGATCTTAAGTATTCTTACTGATTTATAGAAAGTGGTTATAGGTGAGTGTAGGTACAGTTGCATTATACGGAAACTCCCACGTGTAGGCCTGGCTTGGTGTGGCTTGCCTTATTACGATGCACGTGGTCAAGGTGGTGCAGTGTTGGTGGCTCTCTCTCTCTCTCTCTCTCTCTCTCTCTCTCTCTCTCTCTCTCTCTCTCTCTCTCTCTCTCTCTCTCTCTCTCTCTCTCTCTCTCTCTATATATATATATATATATATATATATATATATATATATATATATATATATATATATATATATATATATATATTAGAATTATTACATATTCTTGCAGCTTCCCTTATTTTCTTGTTCTCTCTGGTTATCCTCCAACCTATGTGCTTTCCATTAACTTGTCAAACTTCTGTACATTGCTTACTGATATTGCTATTCAATAAGCAGCAGCAGTGTATCACCCAATGGCCACGTGTGTAGTAAGCATGAATTGGTAAGGATTAGTGTTAAATGATGAGGGTCAAGAGGCCTACATGTGGCATTCCTGTAAAGTGCACATGTTTGGATCCCTATTGCATGTCTGTGGTTCATGTAGATTTATGTTGTAATGGAACTGTGTATCTTGTTTCCACAAAGCAGAACACGATGGGGATGTTGCCAAAATGATTATGGGCAAACTAACGTATCTTCTCGTCCCTCACAACATAATTACTTGTTTGCATTGCTCACTGAGATTCGTGTGGTGCTTGGCAAACTATTAACATGGTTTTTTTTTTAAGTCTGGATTTGAAATACTCCAAATAGTAATATTCAACACCAGTGGCATGTTGGTTAGAACCATTAAAATCCAGGCATCCATACAAATGCACTTGATCACCTCTTACCTGACTGTTCACATGTGCTCAGTGAACTTGAACTCCCTTGGAAATACTGTTAGGTGAAGGGATTCATGTCATTCTGAGGATCATGTGTCCTCTGGTATTTTCTGGTTTGGTTGCTTTTCAGTACTTTGTCATGTGTTTTCTTTGGATCAATTTTTTATGTAATGCCTTAACAGGATGTGGAAACAGCCAAAGCTGGGTTGGCTGTGAGATGCCTTATGGTCTAGTTGGTTAAGGTTTGTCCTCCAGGGATCAATCCCTGGTCACATCTTCCTCTTGTGTATAAAGAGAATAATTCTTCATTGTCTCTTCACTACAAACTACTTCTTTAACTTAGAGGAATAATCCAGCTATGAAGTGCTAAGGGAATACTTAATGTACACCTGGATGTGTCTTTCAGCCTTAATTTTCTTTCTTGTAATATGCAGATGTTAAGTGCTTTGTTTTGTATGGTGTTTTAAAGTTAACATTTGTCTTTCCTTGCAGTGGAGGAAGAAGCGCATGCGAAGGCTCAAGCGAAAGCGCAGGAAGATGAGGGCAAGGTCGAAGTAGGCTGTGTGCCCCCCATCCTCCCATCATCCCCCTTCAGGCAACATGTGATAAGTGACAGGTGTGTGTCAACCCTGCCTCTTGTGTAGCTCTGGGCTTGATAATTGCTCTCACTCACAGTATATACAGTAAACCCCCAGTTTATCACTACAGTTTTCACCAGTTTCTCTCTCTCTCTCTCTCTCTCTCTCTCTCTCTCTCTCTCTCTCTCTCTCTCTCTCTCTCTCTCTCTCTCTCTCTCTCTCTCTCTCTCTCTCTCTCTCTCTCTCTCTCTCTCTCTCTCTCTCTCTCACACACACACACACACACACACACACACACACACACACACACACACACACACACAGTCAATATATTGCAGATTTTAGTACTTCGTGGTACCTATGGGACATAACCCCGCGATGAACTGGGGGTTTTACTACGTGTACATATATATATATATATATATATATATATATATATATATATATATATATATATATTATACACACTATATCTTATTTCTTTTGTATTAAAGCAAATTGATAAAAATTACATGCGTTGCATTGATTTTCTTGGTTTTGAAGGTTAATGGTAGTAAATAGTCTTTGATTACTAATAATTGTCCTTTTCTTCCAACAGGTGCCTGCCTTCCAGTGTCTGTCACCACTCCATGCTGCCATTATAATTTTCATCAATAAATCTTAAGAAGGGGTTCAAGTATTTTATTTCAACACTGAGAGGTTGTAGAAGTATATACTGAATGAAAGACTGGGCACAGGAGAGCCATCTTCAATATGTGGATATATGTATATGGAGAGGGAACCAGAAGCTGGGGGTGTATAGAGATGAGAACACATCAAATGGTAAAAGATATGATTACAAGATTGCAAATATGGTAAGAAAAATGGAGAAACTTGCACCAAGCAGGAAATGAGTAGATGAAATAATGTACTATAGTAGAATGGAGAAAAATCCTTTGGTTTGCCCTTTTAAGTCAACAACATGAGCTACACCACCAGATGTCAGGAAGGCTGCTACACAGGTAAGTATGAATTTGAAGATTTATTTCATAATGAGAGCCGAGTGAAGCACAAGTGAGGCTACAACTATATATATATATATATATATATATAAGACTAGGCTGTATATTTACCTAGTTTTATTGTACAAGGTCCAAGCTAAATCTCATTTGTCCTGTCTCCATATCTTTAGGTATCCAATTTCTCTCTAAATTTGCTTACACTATAAACAGCTGTAGCACTAAGCTATTCCAGAGGTTAGTGCTTCACTGCAGGAAACTATTTCTTAGTGTCTTTTAATCCTACATTTTCCAGCTTCCACAGTTGGCTCATGTGTGGAATCTTGCCTTTTTTTTCCTTTTTTTTTTCCAGATGTACAGCATCCACCTCTTTCTTGCACCACATCTATCACTTATAAAAGAACAAATTTCTT
Source organism: Scylla paramamosain (assembly GCF_035594125.1). Classification (NCBI taxonomy): domain Eukaryota; kingdom Metazoa; phylum Arthropoda; class Malacostraca; order Decapoda; family Portunidae; genus Scylla; species Scylla paramamosain. The sequence continues at coordinate 10,874,762 of NC_087187.1, forward strand.
AACACATGATCTTGTCTAAATCCAAATTATTTATCTGTAGTTACCTCATTTTCTTCCAAATACTGTACCTATTTGTATTTTATAATTCACAGTTTACCCAACTGTGGAAGCTGGAAAATGTAGGATTAAAAGACACTAAGAAATAGTTTCCTGCAGTGAAGCACTAACCTCTGGATGTTGGCTGTTCCTGTTCCACACAGGTGTCACTTTCACAGTCAACAGGCATATGAACACTCTCTCTCTCTCTCTCTCTCTCTCTCTCTCTCTCTCTCTCTCTCTTGTATTACGACTATGTGTTTATTAATGACTTGATTTGATGATGGAACAAGAACACTATATCTTCTGGTACACTTGGCAACACATATAGGCAGTGTGACGCTGCCACCCCAAGTGTCCTTAACATGTGAATACTCCAGGCCACACCCTGCTGGCCATTAGGTCAGATCACTCCAGGGCTGAGGTAGCAACAGCACAAAGAAGTACAGCCAACATCCCATATACCAAGTTAGTCTGGTTCCACTATAGTTAATGATACTGGCCTGTAGTTTAGTGGCTCCATTTTGTCACCTTTATAGATAGGCATTATATTGGCTTTTTTATATTCTTTAGGCATCCTTCTTTCTTTCAATGAACTATTTACCACGTTCCAAATTGGCTTCACCTGTTGGTCTCTACATTTTTTCTGGTCTCATTGCTCTTCTAACATCTAAGTCACTCAACAGCTTGTAGATTTCATACTTTTCCACCTTAATTTCATGTAACTCATTATTTGACACTCCACCTGTAGGTGCTACAAAATCTGCTTCCTTACATATATCAACTTAAAACTCTCATTCATTATTTCACTCATATCATCTTCATATGTCCTTCTGCCTCTTTTTAACTTAACAGTACTATTTCAATGGTTCATTTATGTTTATGTATCTATAGAAAAGCTTAGTTTCCTCTTTACATTTGTTCACTATCCTTTTCAAATTTTACTTCGGCAAAATCACCTATCTGCTGGGCGGACATTTAAATTTTACTTCCTTCTTCCCTTCTTATCCTAAGATATTAATTTCTTGCTTTTTTATATTCTCTATTATCTTCATTCCACTGCTTCTTCACCTTCTTTCATGCCTTGTCCTTGCCCTTTTTGGCCTTTGCACATCTGGCATTATACAAACTATGCCTGCTCATTTTCTTTTTGTACAATTGGTACAAATTTAAACACCCCTTCATTGTACATCTAATAATGCTTCATATTTTGCCTGTACATCCTTGTCTTTCAACAGTTTATCCCACTTTATATTCCATATATTTTTTTTTTTTTTTTAATTCTTTAAAATTTGCCTTTGCATAGTTTAGTCTGCCATTTCTGTATTCTTTTCAATTTGGTTAGGAAGGGTATCAGCTTAGGATAATGATTGGCAAAATTACAAAACCACAGTTCTCCATTAGGAGGCACTGTCCCAGCCCTGATGCATCATGCTAATTAAAATGCAAAAGAGTGGAGGATGGAAATGCAAGAGAATAATTTCTAATCTTTAAAAGTTATTTTTCCTTTCCATAGGTCCAAGAGGAAGCTGCATGACAGAGTAGCACAGGCACTGCTGTCAGCCATGGGAAGAGCAATCCTGGCAATGCCTCTGTGAGTCAACCAAACATGATGCCACCTCCCATATCTCCTTAGCAACAAGTGCATCCACAGATGCCCCCTAATGCCCTCTCACCAATGGGTACTATGGGACCTCAGGTTTCACAAATGAGCCCTATGGGAAAGCCCAATACTGTGATGCAATAGCAACAGCAACGGAACAGAATTTTATCAGGCATGGAGCAATTATGGAACAGGTATTCTCTTTTATGTAATCATGGTAATAAAAGAGAAACAGTTATAGATTATTCTGATGGGGGAAGAGTGAGCATAAAGATTGTAAGAAAATTGATAACATGATACTGAGAGTTCTAAAGGAAAATAATTCTGGAAGATCACCAGAGTTAGATGAGACTACATCAAAATGGTTTTGAAAATGAGGGAATTTTGTTACAAAGTGTTTGATAAGGTTAGGTTATTTACTCAATTTACTTGGTAGAATTTAGAGGATCTTCCTCATAGCTGTGGTGGTCCACTGCTACTTCCAGCCCTAAAGTCTTCTTTCCGGAGATCAATCTGGTCTGGTACGGAGTTAGAGGCTGCCCTGCAGTGTGCTGTGTACCCAGGTAAAAGAGGCTCCTCTCATAGTCTCTTTAAAAATTTATCTAGATATGTCTTGAACTTAATGTCTCTAACACTTTTGTATGAAAAACTGGAGGCTAAAAGAGTCTTGATTCTTTCTGGGGCAGATGTAGGTAGTGATTTTCTCTTATACCTGCGACCATTTCTGCTGTTTTGTCTCTTGCAGTGAGGAAGTAGTTGGGCCAGGTACATTTTTCTCTAGTATCTTCCATATATATATATAGCCCAATATCTCTTTCATCTCCTCTGCTGTGAGTATAAACCTAGTTTTTCCAAGCACTTCCAGTAATTGAGGCTTTGCATACCTGTGATTTGCCTGGTGAAGTACCTTTGCACAGACTTCAGTTCCTGTATGTCTTCCTTTTTGAGTGATGAACAGAGTTGACTACAGTAGTCAAGTATTGGCTATATGAGGGCTTCCACATTGTTAACATTAGTACTTGTTCTCTGGACCTGAAGGTTCTAAGGACCCAGCTAGTCATTTACTTGGCTTTATTTGTGGTTGTATAGATGTGGTGTTTGTAGGTGGCATCTTTATTGAGATGGATTCCCTGACCACAGGACTTGATGGTATAGTTTTGTCTCCCCGTGTGTGGAGTTTTCAGGTTGGAGTCGGAGCCACATTGCAGTATCTCAGATTAATCCTCATTGAACTGTATGTTGTTGACTTCAGCCCACTGAGATTTTGTTGAGGTTGGTCTGCAGTTCTTGGATGTCAGCTTCATTGTTATTCATCAGGACCAGGAAAAGCAGTGGACCCAGTACTGAGACCTGTGGAACACCACTGATAGCTACTGACTTCTCTGATTTGTGGCCGTCAACAACTACCATCTGTGTTCTTGCTATAAGAAAGCTGTGAAGCCATATTCCAAGCTTCCCCATGATTTCCAAGGCTTTGAGCTTGTGTGTAAGGTATGCTAAGATGAACTCAATCAAAAGCCTTAGCAAAATCCTAGTACACAATACCAACATTTCCACACCTGGCAAGCCCTAGGAGCAACCAATCATAGTGGTTTAGTAAGTTGAACAGACATGATCTCCCTTTATGAAATTCATGCTGAGAATTGCTTATGAGTTGATGTTTTTTTTAGATATGCAATGATGTTATTCCTCAGTATCTTTTATAAAAATCTTGATGATATAGGAAGTCAGAGCTACCAGTCTGTAGTTTTTTAGCCTGCTACCCAGGTCTTATACCCAGGGATCATCTCAAAATTTTCCAGAGAGGAAATGCCAGAGCCTCTTTGCATTTTGTAAGAAGGAGGGCAGGCACACCATCTGGGCTAGTGGCTGAGTTTACTCTGAGTTCGCCTATTGCTTTCAGTATGTCAGCTGTGGTGAATTGCACATCATTGTCATTTTGGTCCTTGTGGTTGTGTACTGCAGAGTTCTTGGGAATTATGCACAATTCTTGCATTACTTGGTTGTGAAAAAACTTTTGTATATTGCTGTGATAAGATATTGCAGGTTTCCTGGGAACTTGTTGACATTTCCCCATTTTCTGCTTGAAGTAGTCCAACTTTGGTTTTTGCTTTTAAAAATTTCTTATAAAAACTGAAAAATACTTGGGATTAATTTTAATGTTTCTCATTGCTTGAATCTCATCTTTGTTTCTCTGTTTTCATGAGATTTTTTTTTTATTTATCTCCATAGCAGCAACTTTATCATAAAGTGCATGCTTGCGGTGTTCATTTGCTGCTTTTCTTTAGGGCTTTTCTTTGAGGGGAGCTCGTCATCTCATCAGTATTCTCCTGTCTTTTGGCATGTTGTTTTTTCGGGATGCTGGTAATTTTCTTTCTGGTATGTTATTTTTGCATACCCTTTGGATAACTGTGAGGAAACTATCAAACATATTGTTCAGGTCGCTGTCTTGAAGAAGTGTTTCCCAGTATATGTTGCTCAAGCTTGAGTTTACATCACCCAGTTTATGTTGCAACTGAAGAAATCATACCTGGAGAATGGGTTTCTCCAGGTATTATGACCATTTTGGTTAGGGACCCTGGTTTTCTGTAATTAGTGGTGATCACTATGAGATTGTTATCAGAGAAGACTTTTCTCATTTATAAAGCTAGTCATAGCATCTTTGTTATTTACAAAGAACATGTCTAGGATATTGTTTCCCCTTGCTGTTAAATGCAAGAGTTGCTCTGCTTGTAATTTATCAGTATGCAGAGCCCCTGCTAGAATGCCTTTTGGCCATTTGATGAATGAAAAATTGAAGTCACTACAGAAGACTACAGTATATCTGGAGTGGGGGCTAGCAGGATCTCATGCAATTGATTGAGTGCCTCCATTGCACTTCCAAAGTTTTCTGGGGAGCAATCTGGTGACCAGTGGCAGTTTATTACCACAATGTTTATTTTTTGTACATACTCGTATAGTGCCTGAAGTTTCACTTACCCATTTGAGTAGTGACTGTGTTTGGGGTAATGTTATCTATTAGTGATACGATAGCCCCATCATGACTTCTGTTTATCCTGTCTGTTGTGTATAGTGTGTAATTTTCTAGTTTTATTTCTTCATTTCTTACATTTTTTGGATAAATGGGTCTCTGTGAAGGCAATAACCATGAGATCTTTGACCTTGGCTAATTCTCCAAGAAATGGATCTTTGCTTTGGTTTGTTTTGGGGTAGAGTCCCTGGATGTTGCCCACCAAGAGTTCTACCACTGATTTCCCCTGACCATGGGCCGGGCCCAAATTGGGTTCATGGATGCTGGTGCTGTAGCTGGCCATGCTGTGAGCCACTGTTGGTTCACTGGCTTGGTTAGGTTTTGTGGAGTGATTCCCTGAGCCTCTACTACTTTGGTCAAATTGGACATAACTGATTTCATTTTGAGGAACATCTCTAAAAAATTGCTGGTTTCCCCATGTGATGCACTATGGTCTGACCATTTTATCCTGAGCATTTGGGCACTGTCCTTTCCAGGGATTTCCCAGCCTCCAGCTCTGCCAAACTTATACCAACAAACACCTCATGTCAGGTACTTACTATTGCAAAATTAAATGGAATTGTAGTATTACACTGTAACCCTCTAAAAAGCTAAGTCAATGTAGTATATGTATATATTTTCAGTGATAACAACATTGTTTTCAAATACCACAATATTTGACAGCATTTCCTCCTGGCGTTGTCATGTCTCTTTGAGCAACTCACTCAGGTCACACTGTCAGAGTGACCATGTCAATCTATCAGTCACTTCCTCTTCTACCACATGCAAAGACTAAGGGAGAGAAAGAGAGAGAGAGAGAGAGACTCAGATTTTTTTCTCTAATTCTAGTAACTTATAAACAAGTATAGATCTATTTGAAGGAAATGAATTTTTGTAAATTCTATATGCAGAGAAAGAGAGAGAGAGGGGAGGTGTGTAGGGAGCAAGGTTATCACTGACGCTTAAGCTCTAATCCGATAATTTGCTTAACACAAAGTTTGGCAGTGCTGCAGGCCAAGAAATCCACAGAAAAGACAATGCCTAAACACTCAGGATAAAATGGTCAGACCATAGTTTGGTTGTGAGAGACTGTTGCAGTGGTGTGGGTCTTAGATGTGTTTCAGTCAATTTGTGCATCATTTGTTTCAGCTTGGTGATGCTTTGTCCCTCTGATATGAGTGAATTTACAATATTTATTGAGACATTCATGCTTTTGCAGTGAATTGAGACAATCTGGAGTGGTAATTTGGGTAGCCCTTTCGCTTTTTGGAGCCACGATCATATCTTGAACCATGATTGACAAACTTTTGTCATGGCTTAGGGTGATTGTACTTACAGCCTTTGCCACTGATCAAATGTTTGCATATCTTTTTCTTGTAGAATCAGCAGACCTGGATGTAGTCTGTGCTTGCTCTTGCAGAGATTAGGCTAGCATTGGCTTGTTCACTGGGTGCACACCTGGACTCAAACTGATCAGCAACTTGACTTGATGGGGAGTTCTTAGGGGGCATCATCTTCAGTGTTGTTTCTTGATGTTGGTGTTTCTACTGAATTTATGTCTAGTACAGCTGTAACATCTTCATGGTTGTGCTGGGATGCCTGATGTTTATCTGTCTGCTTTGATTCTGATGAACTCCATCTAGAGATTGTCTGTTCTTCAATTGCCTTTTGTGCTTCCTTTGCTACATTTTCCCAGTCTTCATTTAGGTACTTGGATACATAGCACTTCTCACAGGTATATTTTCTGGTGGTTTTCAGAAGACACATTTGGTTGTACAAAGGCAATTTTGAATAGTAATTGTGGATCCATTCTCAACACTCACTGCACTGAATGGAGTGTCATCATCCATGCTACATGCAGCACATGTGTTTGCCTGCAGTGTGTGAATCATTGTTTACATTGGAAGACATCTTGTTGGTTGTCTCCCTTCTTCATGATGATGATCAGCTTGTTCCTTTAGAACTAAGTATTGCACCAAATTGTGAGCTCTATAATATCAAAAAGATTTTGGAGTGAGATTTAGTAGTTAGAAAAGCAAAGTAATGATAGTAAATAGATTAGAGGATGAGAGAAATTCAGTATGGAGGCCGGAAGAGGATGAGTTGCAACAGACAGATGAATACAAGTATATCTCTTTTAGAGATTTTGGTGAAAGTTTTGCTGTTGCCTTGGACATATCAAAAGCTTTTGATAGAGTCTGGCATAAAGCTTTGATTTCCAAACTACCCTCCTACAGCTTCTATCCTTCTCTCTGTAACTTCATCTCAAGTTTCCTTTCTTACCGTTCTATTGCTGTCACTGTTCTTCTCCTAAATCTATTAACAGTGGTGTTCCTCAGGGTTCTGTCACCCACTCTCTTCTTATTATTCATTAATGATCTTCTAAACCAAACTTCTTGTCCTGTCCACTCCTACATTGATGATACCACCCTGCACTTTTCCATGTCTTTTCATAGACATCCAACCCTTCAGGAGGTAAACATTTCACGCAGGTAAGCCACAGAACGCCTGACTTCTGATCTTTCTAAAATTTCTGATTGAGGCAGAGCAAACTTGGTATTGTTCAATGCCTCAAAAACTCAATTCCTCCATCTATCAACTCAACACAACCTTCCAGACAACTATCCCCTCTCCTTCAATGACACTCAACTATCCCCCTCTTCTATACTGAACATCCTCAGTCTGTCCTTTACTTATAATCTGAACTGGAAACTTCACATCTCATCTCTAGCTAAAACAGCTTCTATGAAGTTAGGCATTCCGAGACGTCTCCGCCAGTTTTTCTCACCCCCCCAGCTGCTAACTCTGTACAAGGGCCTTATATGTCCATGTATGGAGTATGCTTCACATGTCTGGGGATGTTCCACTCATACTGCTCTTCTAGACAGGGTGGAATCAAAAGCTTTTCATCTCATCAACTCCTCTCCTCTAACTGACTGTCTTCAGCCTCTCTCTCACCGCCGCGATGTTGCATCTCTAGCTGTCTTCTACCGCTATTTTCATGCTAACTGCTCTTCTGATCTTGCTAGCTGCATGCCTCCCCTCCTCTCGCAGCCTCACTGCACAAGACCTTCTTTCTGTCACCCCTATTCTGTCCACCTCTCCCTTTTTCTGGTAAACTCTGGAACTCCCTGCTTGCTTCTGTATTTCCACCTTCCTATGACTTGAATTCCTTCAAGAGGTAGGTTTCAAGACACTTATCCATCAATTTTTGACTACTGCTTTGACCCTTTTATGGGACTGGCATTTCAGTGGACTATTTTTTTTTATTGGATTTTTGTTGCCCTTAGCCAGTGTCCCTCCTACATAAAAAAAAAAAAAAGCAAATATGACGTGCTGCAGGAAGTTTAGAAGAGCGTAGCTTTCCAGAGCATTATGTATGGTATGGATGTGATTGTGTGGAATGAGAATGAATTAGAGAAATTAGAAGTAGGACATAGTAGAGTAGCAAGAATGGCACTGAATGCACCAAGGTAAGAAGCAATAGAGGCTTTGAGAGGAAATATGGGATGGAGTACTTTTAGAGCGTGATATGTAAAGGCAACCCTGAGATACAGTTAGATTACACTGATTGGATGATGGAAGGGTAGTGAGAAAGGTGTTTCTCTAGAATGTTAGAAATAGCAGGTGAGGAGGAAGTGTGTTGGAAATTAGTTGGGTTTTCCAGTGGTTTGAGGGGAGGCATGCTGAGAGTGACTAGAATGTAATTGTTAGAAATGGGGAAGGTTTAGAATGGAATGTAAGAAAGTGGAAGAATGAGATAGACATAGTAGTGAAATGTGTTGGACAAGTGAATGGAAGAATAAGATGGAACAAAAGAGTACTTTGGAGTAGAATAGAGAGAAAGAGGTGCCAATGAATGAAAAGTGGTATGAGGGAAGCCTGGCTGGTGATCTCTTTTGAACAAGGGCACAGTGTTTGGATGTAAATACAAGGAGTTACAGATGGTCTGAACCCCACAGCAAAGTGTACCTGATGTGCGACATGGGAGAGGATGAGACAGTGGAGCATGTGATGCTGGAGTGTGTAAAGTATGCCAGAGACAGGGATGAGATAATGCAAGTAGTGCTGAGGGAACTGAGGGATGTCAGAGTGAAGACAGGAAGGGAATGGATGGAACTATTTCAGGCAGGAGATGAACTTCAATTTCAACATGGCTGCTATCTTGACCAGTGGATTAAGTGCTAATACTGTTATTGAAAATTTTACTGCAAAATTACATCCGAGACAATTCAGCAGTAGAGTTTGTATCCTTACAACTTCTTACTGCAATCTTTGCTGTCTTGAGTGCCACTGGCCTTCTAAGTATGTATCTGAAGTAAAACTTACCAATAACAGCTCCTGTATTCTATTGCAACTAATCTTACCAATAGCAGCTCCTCCTGTATTCTATTCCTGCACCTCTCCAGGAATAGCAAGATTTGGGGCCTGGTGGGAAAGCACTGTTTTTGGGTGGGGAACACTAATATAGTAAAAATTTTGGAAACCCTAAAAATTTAAGGAAAATAAAACAATTTTAAAAAATATATAATAAAAATAATAATTATTATTATTATTATTATTATTATTATTATTATTATTATTATTATAATAATAATTATGTGATTATTAGTCTTTTTTTTTCAGCTCCTACCCCATACAGTATTACAGACCTGGTGAGAAAGCAGGGTTTTTGGGTGGAGAAAGTTAAAATAGAGCCAAATACCGCCTCTTACTACCAAAAAATAAATAGGGAGCTGCACTATTTCATATTAACCTAGGTTAATATTTACAATAACTCCTTACTTTGCCGTTGAACACTGCCATGATGTTCTAATATATTTACTGTAGTGTATATCTGTAAAAGTTATAGACAGCGGCCTCCTATCAGAGTTGAAAACAGGTGCCTCCCAGATGCTAAGTCCACAAATTGTGTGCACATGTCTCCTTTCACACACTGACTCCTGGAACACTTTATATGCACCTCAGATAGTTTAGGAGTTATTATAAATTTTTACCAGCCCTGCTTTTCCCAGCAGGCCCCCAACATTGTAGGGCTAGGAGCCAAAAGAATAAGAAATAAAACCATCTTAATATTTACCAGAACTAAAAAAGTCAACAAACGGAATATCCACCTCCCCACATTAACCTAACATAACAATACCTAACCTAATCTAGCCAGGGGGGCTTCAACCCCTGAACCCCCTTTCAAGACTCTAACCTAACCTAATCTATCATAAACTAGCCAGGGGGGACATTGCCCCCACAGGACACCCACCTCAAGAACTCTAACCTAAACTTAACTAGCTGGAGGTGAGGTGTTTGTCCCCACTGAAACCCCCTCAAGGACACTAACCTAACCTAATCATACATCTTAATAGGAAGTGAAAGGTCCAAGGTGTGATTGGCTGACCTCCTCTTCCTCATCTGCACAGGGTACTGACCACTGATTATTCAGCACTCAATTGATTCCAACACACTGTGTGATCTTCAGAAATGTACACCCAAGTTATCTTGCTTATGGAACAGCACAATAAAATCCTGCTACTTTAATTTACATTCACAGCACTCGGCTACTTTTGTGACACTGGGTACTATAGTGGTTGGCTGGCTGACTACTGCAGCTGCCACATATATACCTGGTGATTGGCTGAAAATAATTGTTGTATTGGCCAGGCAGGAGTACTGTACTTGGCAGCATGTTAGAAGCACCTCTACATAAGACACATCCCTATTTTAGAAAGATGTTTTGTGGAAAAAAAATTTATTATGTTTCATCATAAAGTTATGGAAAAAAATTGTAATGTGTGTATGTGTGTGTGTAATATGGGCACTGGCCAAGGGCAACAAAATTTTTTATTAAATAGTAAGGCCCACATAATACCAGTTCCCATAGAGATGTCAGATAAAATAATAATAATAATAAAAAAAAAAAAAAACCTCCCTCTTGAAAGAGTCAAGTCATAGGAAGAGGAAATACAGAAACAGGCAGGGAGTTCCAAAGTGTATCAGAGAAAGGCATGAATGATTGAGAATACTGGTGAACGCTTGCATTAGAGAGGTGGACAGAATAAGGATGAAAGTTTCCAGTTTAGATTATAAGTAAAGGGCAGATTGAGGCTGTTCATTGTAGAAGAGAGAGACATTTGAGTGTCATTGAAGAAGAGGGGATAAATATCTAGAAGGTTGTGTTGAGTTGACAAATGGAGGAATGGAGTTTTTGAGGCACTGAACATTATTAAATTTGCACTCTACCCCAATCAGAAATTTTAGAAACCTTAGATGAGCTGTTTACTTTTTTCAGATCCACGAAGCAGGTTGCTACTTAACATTCTGCGATTGGGCAAATGACAAACTCCTGCTCTCATAGCAACCGTGTTGCAAACTCCAAGAAATGGTATCCACAGAGAATTGCGGCAGTTGGCAGGTGGAGGTTGCTAATCCACCTAAACGTGCTCATTGGCTGCTGGGTGATATGTCACTGACTTGATGCCACACACAAAGCAGCCAATCACAAGGAGGCTTTGTGTTATCACTGAGAAAGTCATATGGCATTGTTTACAAATTCTGATACAGTGTCATGCATCCACAGCCACTACTCACCACACTCAACTATCCTCATAATGCCTTCATCATGGCTAGTGAACCCCCTCAGAAAACGAGGAAACAATGATTCACCAGCACCAAGACCTTAACCTTGGTGGAGGAGGTGTAGAGTTGGGGTGCAGTGGACAGCAAAACTTGCACCACAAAAGAGAGTCACATGACACTGTTTACTAACTTTGATATAGCGACCCCTTCTGCCCCTGGTGTAGGGCTGTTCCTCTGAGACCATGGACTACTTCCTGCTCCACTGCCAGCATTTCCACTCTCACCGCACTGCACTTTGCTACCCACTCTCTGCCCTGCTGAGCATCACCTGCCCAAACTCAGGCATCTTTCCTTCATGGCAACTGGCTACCCTCCGCCTCTTCTGTGCCTTCCTAGGAAGACCAGGCAGCAGCATAATATATAATGGTTGAAGCTCCAAAGAAAACTAGGTCACACTTCACCAATAGAGAAAGGCAGGCTGAGTTGATCCTAGGACAGCTTGATAACAGGATCACCGCTGAAAAGAAAAAACAAGGCCTGGGAGGAGGTGACTATGGCTGTTATGTTGTCAGCAAAGTTGGAAGAACAGCAGATGAGATCTGGAGAAAATTTAAGGACCTCTGGACCCATGTCAAGAGCAAGGCTAATGCAGAAGTGTCACACTGCAGGCACTGGTGAGATAATCAGTTATGCCTATTACATTTTCGTTAGCATAGTTGCAGTGCAGTTGACACAGAAGAGGGATAGAGAGTTATATGGATGGAATTACTGTGATATTACCAAAAATAGTGTGATGTCCTGCTGCAAGTGAGTGAAATCATAGTTTATGGTTCCAGCAGACACAGTAGGTGATTCTTTTACTCTTTCAGCAGTCTCAATCTGGCTTTTCTTACCCTTCTCACCAGATACAGTTTGTCATTTCATAGTAATTTGAATCCCACATAACCAACTACAAATTAATTATAATAATGACAGCAATTGTTAAATGTCTATCTGTACATATTTTTTTAGGGAAGCAAGGTTATTTTAGCTATTTTAGGTTTGTCTGTTTAGGTTATATTATTCTGGTTTTGTTAGATTACTTTGGTTAAGTTACATTACATTAGATTAGCATACTAATTTAATGTAGGCCAAAAATAACAAATAACAAATAGTTTCATGTGGAAAAGATAAACAGATGAAAGTAAAAATTTACCCACACTAGCATATTTGCTTAATATTTTGTCTTGACCTAATTGCATATGGAATTTAGTTAACTAATGTTTTGGGCATTGCTGGACATTGTTTTGAGTAATATGAACAAATTCCTCTGTATAACTTTCTGTTACATACTGGGAGAAAAAAATTGTTTCTTTCTGCTCAGCCTTTGGAACCCAAACTGCTGGAATAAATTTATTTCTTGAATATTGGTTTTGCTTTGTTGAGGAAGGAGGGTTAGGTTATGGTTAGGACAGTTAGGTTAGGTGATTGTTAACAGTACTTAAAACCCCTGTAGTTATATAAAAGAAGTTTGCTCTTGTGTACATGTTGTATTTCAATGTTGATGCTGTTACAAAATTTACTCATATAGTCAACAAACATAACCAAGAACCAGCTAAGCAATGCATTATAAATAGGAGTATGTACATTACCTCTGGTGGTCAGGTCTGAGACACTGACCACTGCAATGCTAAATAACATCAATATGTTCTAATACATTCATGTTTTACACAAAGTTGATTTAGCTTTACATGTGAGCTTCTAAGTGGCTGATAATTGAAACATTCATATCCATACAGGTGGGGGACCTCCAGATTAGACAACAAACACTGCTGTGGAGTTGGTTGTTCTGCAGATGTTGTCTCCCACAGATTTGCAGGACTGCCATTCTTTGACAGTGAGAACACCACATTGCATAAGTAAACTACCAAAGGTCAAATTACATTTTGTAAATTACTGCCATTTTTAACTTTAAGTGCAATACTGTAATGTAACAATAATTATGTCACAGTATCATCTTCCATGGGGCTAGCAGCATCATATCCAAAACTCATCTTCCTGAACATAAATATCAGCACAGTTGCACATCAACTCAGCAAAACTATGTGATAGACATAGACATGACTAGGTTGACTGCTAATTGAAAGAAAAATTAGTCAATAAAAACATCACTCACAGAATACCAGCTTATTCTCTACCTGCAGTAATGTAAGCACTTTGTTTTTGTTTTTTCCAGAAGTGTCAGGGCCTCTGGAAGGACCACCGCCTTCCACCAGCAGTGGTGTTGGAGCCATCCAACCCTCTTCTGCTTGTGTTGCTGGGTCTGCAGGGGCCTCTGGATTTGGCAAAGCTGTATTGCAGTCATCTGCACTGGATAAGAACATCACTGTTTAAATCATTCATGTTACAGATGACAACATTCATTGGTGAATAACATGTTAACATGTATTCAGTTTTGTCCTCCAGTACAATGAACACTGATTATTCATTTATCATATGTGCCATACTTTTCAACTTTCTTTATTACAGTCAAGTAATATCGTAATGAAATGCCTTGTATTTGTGCAGTACATTAGCAGACAATTTATTTGACCCTCATTTGCACATTGTTACTTCAGCATACCAAATCCAGGTGCAGCTCCACAGGTGCCCTCAGCTCCACAACCAGTGGCAGCTCTGCAACCACTTCCAGCTCCCTAGCCAGCTGCTGCATCCCAGCCAGTTGCTGCATCCCACCCAGCTGCTGCAGCCCACCTAGCTCTTGCACCCAAGCCAGCTGCTGCACCCCAGCCACAGTTGCTGCACCTCACATAGCTGTTGCACCCCAGCCAGCTGCTACACCTTACATAGCTGCTGCACCCAAGCCAAGTACAAGATGCACAATTCCTGCCAGTAAGTCTGTTCTTGCTACTTTGACCTATTTTTTTGAGGAATACATCTCTCAGGCATTTAAAATGCTGATTTCATAAGTATGTCATACCACCACCCTAGGTATAGCAGAAAGGTCCAAGGAGCAAATGAGGTAAAAGGACACAGCAAGAGAGCATGACATGTAACTTAACATACCATTTATTTTGTAACTTGTGGTATAAAGTCATGTTTTCTTCTAAACTGTATTTCAGGTGGCCACTCAAAGTTGGAAGTTCTGTCTCAAGCGCTGGAAAACCAGCAGCAGATTCATCTGAGCATGGACGAGCTGGTGATGGTGGAGCAGGAGCAGGGGATGGCTATACAAGACATGTCCCAGGCACTTCAACCGATGGCACCTTCAAGTCAGCAGATGGTTTGGGTTCAAACAATCTCTTGATGTACAGAGGAACATTCTGCATTCATTGCAGCAGCTGGTAACACTTGTTGATCAGTTTAATAATACTAACACCAGCTAGCAATAATTTATATGATTCAAATGTTTACCTTTCATAAGTTTACCCTTATTAAGTTATGATAATTTATATTAAGTTATAAGACTAAGTTATGAAATTAAGTTATATTAAGTTATATTTCTTTTCTGTAGCTTTAAGTTGTAGCAATTCTATCATTTACCTAGAGTAGCTTGTTAATATTAGTACAATATAATACCAAAGCATTTTTTCACTGTGATATCTACACTGCCTTTGTGTTACTTAAAGTACAAAAAGATTAGAGTGTTTTGTGGTGACCTGGTGGGTATTTCTATAAATATGTAGTCAAAAATTGAAGGATAAGTTTCTTGAAACCTCCCTCTTGAAGGAATGCAAGTCATAGGAAGGTGGAAATACAGAAGCAGGCAGGGAGTTCCAGGGTTTACCAGAGAAAGAGATGAATGATTGAGAATACTGGTTAACTCTTGCGTTAGAGAGGTGGACAGAATAGGGATGAGAGAAAGAAGAAAGTCTTGTGCAGCGAGGCCGCGGGAGGAGGGGAGGCATGCAGTTAGCAAAATCAGAAGAGCAGTTAGCATGAAAATAGCGGTAGAAGACAGCTAGAGATGCAACATTGTGGCGATGAGAGAGAGGCTGAAGACAGTCAGTTAGAGGAGAGGAGTTGATGAGACAAAGAGCTTTTGATTCCACCCTGTCTAGAAGAGCAGTATGAGTGGAACCCCCCCCCCAGACATGTGAAGCATACTCCATACATGGACGGATAAGGCCCTTGTACAGAGTTAGCAGCTGGGGGGTGAGAAAAACTGGCGGAGACATCTCAGAAGATCTAACTTCATAGAAGCTGTTTTAGCTAGAGTTGAGATGTGAAGTTTCCAGTTCAGATTATAAGTAAAGGGCAGACTGAGGATGTTCAGTGTAGAAGAGGGGGATAGTTGAGTGTCATTGAAGAAGAGGGGATAGTTGTCTGGAAGGTTGCGTCGAGTTGATAGATGGAGGTATCAAGTTTTTGAGGCACTGAACAATACCAAGTTTGCTCTGCCCCAATCAGAAATTTTAGAAAGATCAGAAGTCAAGCGTTCTGTGGCTTCCCTGCGTGAAATGTTTACTTCCTGAAGGGTTGGACGTCTGAAAAGACTTGGAAAAGTGCAGGGTGGTATCATCAGCGTAGGAGTGGATAGGACAAGAAGTTTGGTTTAGAAGATCATTAATGAATAATAAGAAGAGAGTGGGTGACAGAACAGAACCCTGAGGAACACCACTGTTAATAGATTTAGGAGAAGAACAGTGACTGTCTACCACAGCAGCAATAGAACAGTCAGAAAGGAAACTTGAGATGAAGTTACAGAGAAAAAGATAGAAGCCATAGGAGGGTAGTTTGGAAATCAAAGCTTTGTGCCAGACTCTATCAAAAGCTTTTGATATGTCCAAGGCAACAGCAAAAGTTTCATCAAAATCTCTAAAAGAGGATGACCAAGACTCAGTAAGGAAAGCCAGAAGATCACTAGTAGAGCGGCCTTGATGGAACCCATACTGGCGATCAGATAGAAGGTTGTGAAGTGACAGATATTTAAGAATCTTCCTGTTGAGGATATATTCAAAAACTTTAGATAGGCAGGAAATTAAATCAATAGGACAGTAGTTTGAGAGATTAGAACGGTCACCCTTTTTAGGAACAAGCTGAATGTAGGCAAACTTCCAGCAAGAAGGAAAGGTAGATGTTGACAGACAGCTGAAAGAGTTTGACTAGGCAAGGTGCAAGCACGGAGGCACAATTTCAGAGAACAACACGAGGGACCCCATCAGGTCCATAAGCCTTCCGTGGGTTTAGGCCAGTGAGGGCAAGGAAAACATCATTGCGAAGAATTTTAATAGGTAGCATGAAGTAGTCAGAGGGTGGAGGAGAGGGAGGAACAAGCCCAGAATTGTCCAAGGTAGAGTTTTTAGCAAACGCTTGAGTGAAGAGTTCAGCTTTAGAGAATCAAAGTTATTGGAGATATTTTTGGCTAGATGCCAGAAGTCACAAGGGGAGTTAGATCTTGAAAGGTTTTGACACTTTCTGTTAATGAAGGAGTTTTTGGCTACTTGGAGAACAGACTTGGCATGGTTCAGGGCAGAAATATAAAGTGTATGAGATTCTGGTGATGGAAGGCTTAAGTACCTTTTGTGGGCCACTTCTCTATCATTTATAGCACGAGAACAAGCTGTGTTAAACCAAGGTTTGGAAGGTTTAGGTTGAGAAAAAGAGTGAGGAATGTATGCCTCCATGCCAGAAATTATCACCTCTGTTATGCGCTCAGCACACAAAAACGGGTCTCTGACACGGAAGCAGTAGTCATTCCAAGGAAAATCAGCAAAATACCTCCTCAGGTCCCCCCAACTAGCAGAGGCAAAACGCCAGAGGCACCTTCGCTTAGGGGGATCCTGAGGAGGGATTGAAGCAATAGGACAAGATACAGAGATGAGATTGTGATCAGAGGAGCCCAATGGAGAAGAAAGGGTGACAGCATAAGCAGAAGGATTAGAGGTCAGGAAAAGATCAAGAACGCTGGGCGTATCTCCAAGACAGTCAGGAATACGAGTAGGGTGTTGCACCAATTGCTCTAGGTTGTGGAGGATAGCACAGTTGAAGGCAAGTTCACCAGGATGGTCAGTGAAGGGAGAGGAAAGCCAAAGCTGGTGGTGAACATTGAAGTCTCCAAGAATGGAGACCTCTGCAAAAGGGAAGAGAGAATGTGCTCCACTTTGGAAGTTAAGTAGTCAAAGAATTTCTTATAGTCAGACGAGTTAGGTGAGAGGTATACAGCACAGATAAATTTAGTTTGAGAGTGACTCTGTAGTCGTAGCCAGATAGTGGAAAACTCGGAAGATTCAAGAGCATGGGCACAAGAGCAGGTTAAATCGTTGCACACATAAACGCAACATCCAGCTTTAGATTGAAAATCAGGATAGAGAAAGTAGGAGGGAACAGAATAGGGGCTACTGTCAGTTGCCTCAGACACCTGAATTTCAGTGAGGAAAAGAAGATGAGGTTTAGAAGAGGAGAGGTGGTGTTCTACAGATTGAAAATTAGATCTTAGACTACAAATGTTGCAGAAGTTAATGAAGAAAAAAGTTGAGGGGAGTGTCAAGACACTTAGGGTCGTTATCAGAAGAGCAATTCGACCTGGAGACATTTATGGTCCCCTCCCTAGATGGGGACTCCGAGGCTGGTGTAGGAGTCACCATAATAATTTTGAAATTTTTGAGTGAAGGGTGTGTGTGTTATTAGGTGCTCATAGTTTTGTGTGCATCAGTGGTGGGATTGCTCAAGGGCACCATGAGATGGGGCTCAAGGGGATACCGACTATCACCTGCAATATTGTGATCCCAATTCAGAATTTTTATGATTTAGTCATGCAGTATGCCTGCTTTTCACCCATGAAAAGGTAATGTGCTAAAGTTTTCTTCTGATGGAAATATCAATATCACTATCAATAGTTAACATAATAATGTGAAGAAAAACAATATTATAATCAACAGGAATGCATACATGAGGAGATAAGTGTTAATTTGTAGTCACTGAGGTGATGGGTGATCTGGCAGTGAATGGTATCATTATATATAATATATGGCTCACAGATATTTATGCAGTTATGCACTTTGAATGTAGATACTCACCAACAAGCAGGAAATCACCAGATTCCCCTCTCTCAAACTGCTGCTTCAGATTATAGTTGCTCCACACAAAAGCATCATGTGTAGCACCTAGAAGGGAATACATGAATAGTCACACATACACAGTAAAGTATATACCAAATAAGTTTGGCACAGAGTCAGTCTATAAAGGAAAAGGAGATGCCTTGGAATGCGGAAAATATAGAGGAATCAGACTACTGGAAAACAGAATGAAACTGTTCGAAAAGGTATTGGAGGAGAGGCTGAGGAAACTGATAAAAGTGGATGATTGACAGTTTGGGTTTTGCCCAGGAAGATCGACAATAGATGCAATTTTTATAATGAGGCAAATACAGGAGAGTTCAGTGAAAGGAAGAAGAAGCTATTCCATGTCTTTGCTGATTTAGAGAAGGCATTTGACAGAGTGCCAAGGAGAGCGATCGAGTGAATACTAAGGAGACAAAAAGTGCCCAAAAGGCTCGTGACTGCAGTGCAGTCATGTCTCTGTATGTGGAATCAAGATCAAGGGTGAAAACATTGGCAGGAACATCAAGGGACTTTGACATAAGAGTGGGAGTACACCAAGGATCAGCTCTTCTTCCACTACTCTTTATCACAGTAATGGAGGAGGCTACTAAACTGGTAAGAGGAGATGGTCCGTGGGAGCTACTCTATACCAATGATTTGGTATTGACAGCAGAATCAAGGAAAGAAGTGACTGACATGTTTAATAGGTGGAAGGAGGGGATGGAGCAGAGGAGACTGAATATAAACATGGAGAAGACAAAACTAATGGTGACCGGAAATGAAGCCAGAGAAAGAATTCAGTTAGGAAAATGGCCATGTGGATGTTGTGGAAGAGGAGTGGGAGCAAACTCAGTGTTGTGTACTAGGTGTAATAAATGGTGTCATCAATGATGCTCAGTTCTGAGGAATCTCAGAAGGGCGCAGAACTTTGTATGTCCAAGATGTGTGCGGGAGGAGGGTGGTAGTGGCGGTGATGACGAGGATGTCGGGTTCGAGGTGAATGGAGATGTGTTGGAGGAGGTACAACAGCTCTGCTACTTGGGAGATACGTTGGACTGTGAAGCGGGTGTAGCGAGGGCAGTATGGGTGAGAGTAGCAGCTGCATGGGGAAGATGGCGAGAAATTGCCAGTTTATTGGTGAACTGCAGCATAACACCGAGAATCAGGGGAAAGGTATATGGAGCTTGTGTCAGATCTGCTCTTCTGTATGGAGCAGAAACATGGCCACTGACAAACAGACTGACAGATATTCTATGTAGCTGTGACCGCAGGCTGCTGAGATACATGACAGGAGTGAGGTGGCAAGACAGGAGTCTAGCAGCGAGGTGGCAGAGATGTGTGGAGTTGAAGAGCTTTCTGTTGAGCTGAGGAAGACTGAGATGATTCGGACATGTGAAAATGGAAGAGGGAGGGGTGTTGAGCGAGGAAGGAGGTGGGGTTTGGAGGCCGACGGCCGGTGGGAAGGCCAAAGAAAAAGTGGAGGAAGTGTGTGACGGAGGATTTGAATTTGTTGGGAATAGAAGAACATATGGCACAAGATCGCCAGTTGTGGAAAGCAGTCATCGCCCGTCCAACCCCACCCTAATGGGAAAATGCGGACGTTAAACGAAAATGATGATGATGATGACAAGAGTCAATCACCATTTTATAGGAATATATCATACCTTGCATGTGTCAACTGTTAATTTATAACTAATGTCAAGGCTTATCACATTATGTTTTCTTATACAATACCAGTAACCATGTGCAGTCACATGAAAATCAATGAAGTACATGGCTGGGTAAACATGTGATGCAATAATACTATATACCTGGGAATTTGGAGCAGTAGCTGAGGATCACTCCATTTGCATCACAAACAAGTTGGATGTTCAGGGGGTAGAGGACCTCGTCCACACCTGGGCCTTGATGGCAATGTGGGTGCCTGTGCACACAAAGTATTAGATGATCATGTTACACAGTAGCTACATACATGCATCATATATATATATATATATATATATATATATATATATATATATATATATATATATATATATATATATATATATATATATATATATATATATATATATATATATATATATATATATATATATATATATGAGGCGTCGTGTGCAGTAGTATACCCAAACGCCACCCTTCCGGAAATCGAGATAATGGTATCACAGAGTTCCATTGTTGAGAGACATCGCTCAGAAAATAAGGTTGTAAGTCCATAATAATGGTTTAGATTTTGGACCTTTTTGGCCAAAGGGCTGCTTTAGCCTATGTATTGGTGCAGCAGTATACTCATCCACCAGTTCCGGAGAGAACCGCGTGCATGACTGTACTCTTGCTCTCGTCCCCAGCCTGTGTGAAGCGAGCCCGCCTCATTTCTCTGCTTTCTTTTGTATAACACACGTACCTATCAATCACTCTGTATCATGTGAAACTTTATTATTCTTATCATTATTTGTTGGGATTTGCATTTTCTCTGGCAAGGGACATTATTAAATGACAAATAATGGAATTTTTTCAGGTATTTTCTGAACTATTTTCTTTAATTTCTAAATCATATTTTTGTTGTTATATTTTCTGTGACAAAGGACTCGTGTTAAAATGTGCAAACAATGGGCTTTAAAAGGGTATAAGAGTTATTATCTTAGCTGTAATAGTTTTGGAGAAAATCTTTTATATTCTGAAAACTTTAGAGCTGTTTCCTGGAAATTTTAAGAAATGGCGCTTGGGTATACTACAGCAGGCGACGCTTCATATATATATATATATATATATATATATATATATATATATATATATATATATATATATATATATATATATATATATATATATATATCATCCCTCTTGGATTCACATTTGGTTACTAACCACACCTAACCTACCATAAACTAAGCTGGGGGCTGCCCCTCCCTCATCACTCCTTATTAATCATACACTCACATATTTAGACTCTAGGAACTAATCTTGACATGTTCCCAACACTGGATTACAACTTTATAAACCATGGCATGCAGTAAGTTGACTTTAATACCTTTTATCCTTGAAAGTCAGCCACATTTAAATGTTATTCACCACATTGAACAACAGTTTATTCACCTACAAAAGTTATTTATGAGATATTGGGCACCTTAAAGTCTCAAAAATAAATAAAAAAGTAATTGTCTGGAGTCCTCTCCTGGCCTTATTACATATCTATTCTCTTCCATTCTTTCACATATGCCTCTTGATAAACATATAGTATAGGATGAGGGGAGAAGTGACCCCATAGTATAGGATGAGGGGAGAAGTGCCCCCATCCTTCAGGGGTATTCTAGAGGTAATGCTAAGCTTATATTAGTGTCCTTAAAGGTGGGTCTAGCCCCCGTGGTTGCGTTTGATTAGTTAATGTTTCATATAAAAATGTACGGTGACTAACCTAACTTAACCTCTGGTGACCTTCGCCCACTCCCCTGGAGCCCCTGGAGGGCAGGGGGACTTCTTTCTTAGCTTGAAGTTGTTTTATGTGTATTTAAAGGTATATGCGAAGAATGTAAGAGAATAGACCAGTAATAAGGGCAAGGAAAGGACTCCTTGACAGTTACCAAAAGTCAGCCCCTGTGCTGAAGCATGCAACACCATTATCATCTTACCTGCAGTGTCTCCAATGAAGTTTTGGAAGGACTCACTGGCAAACAACCTCAGGGCCAGCAAAACCTGGGTGCGGGTTGGTAATGCCTGGCTACGCCTTGTCCTCCTCTCAAGCTGAGGTTGCATCTCCTCAAACAAGAGGATTAGCTCCTGCCGAGGGAAGCGATATTTGAGCATGAGCTCATTATCACTCAATGCCAAAGGGTCAAGGGGATCCTGAAAGTCCCTTTCTTGCCTCAAGGCATAAACATGGAAGTATGCAAAGGTAATTTCCATTATATACAGGAGGAGCGGCGAAAACAACACTTAATCAACAGTAGTACTACTTACTACTTGTTAGGAGGCAGAATGGGGAGTGCACACACATGGGACAAATTTGCCCCCTCGTTTTCCAGCTTTATTTTTTGTGTTCCATGCAAGATTTCACTTTGTGCATCACAAAATCATGTTTTCTTGGTAGTAAAGCTTGTAAATAATTATAAAAAAAAGTTACTTTGTGCACATAGATATTTATATGAGTTTTCGCCAAGGTGATGTTAACACCTCAGGAAGTGGTGTTAGTTAACAACCTTGCTGCCACGGCAACAACAACCTCCTACACGTTCACGGATACCATTTGGCGGCCGGAGGCTCCTATTTATCGCTGATCGCAGTTTGTTAAGTAGCAACCTGCTTCGTGAATCTGGGCCCTTGCCTGTGGGCCGGTAAAATAGTCTGGCAACCTCACCCTAACACTAACCTAACCCTAACACTATGGTGTTACGACCATAGTGAATAGGGTGCAGGAGTCACAAGGGACCCTGTACACCCATCTGTGAGCCCTGCATTGAGTCCACATAAGAGGTGGCTCAGTGAAGCTACACGAGGTGTAGCAGCTTGGTGAAGGGGCTGGGAACTGTGGTCGTAACAGCAGATTCAAGTGACCGGTTAATTTCAAGTGACGAAGTGCGTGCACAGCCTCATTTTTACTGCCAGATGTACGACACATTCACTCCCAGCCACGGCAACAAACAAACGTCTTCAGGCGACGCCATTCAACAGCAGCAGTAGAAGGCATGCCATGCCCATGTAGGTTAGGTAATGTTAGGTTGGATTAGATATTGCTACACATCATTTAAGTTGGGTTAGGTAATGCTAGATTAGATTAGTGTCTTATTATCTTAAAATCCGAAGCATTTGTAGTACTGTATGGTTTGATAAGCTAAATAATCCATACCTAATATTTGTATTCCAATAAAAAAAAGTAAAAAAGAACTCATATATTAAAGAGAAATTGTATGGTGTGGCATAATTCTTAATACATCTCACCCAATGCCTATACATTTTTCCGAGAATAAATTGAGTATCATTAAGAAGGGGTCCAGGGAGGTCTGTGCGTTGTTGGTGGCTGGGAGCAAATAAGCCATACCTCTGGCAGTGAAAATATGGCTGCGCACATGCTTGGTCACTTGAAACTAGCTAGTCACTACGACACTGGGGTAGATGTAAAGGTTTCGAAGCTCCCAGGAGACCTGTGTGAAAGGTACGCGTCGGAAAATGCCTGTTTCTGAGGCACTTACGAAGAACTGAAGAAGATGCCTTTGATTCAAGTGTGAATTTTTCTTCACTTGTTGTCATTGCTTGCTGCATGTGTGTGTGCGCAGTACAAAAAGAAGTCCCTTAAACCATACTATAGATTGAATGACGTGAATATGTAGCTGCACATTCAGGAGACTCAAGTAGCTCAAAACAATGCCGACAAAGTCGTAATACTCGGCAGGGATTTTTTTTTTTTTTTTTTTTATGTAGGACACTGGCCAAGGGCAACATTAATCCAAAAAAAAAAAAAAAAGCACAGTGAAAAGCCAGTCCCAGAAAAGGGTCCAAAGCTGTAGTCAGAAAGTGAATTAAGGATAAGTGTCTTGAAACCTCCCTCTTGAAGGAATTCAAGTCATAGGAAAATGGAAAAACAGAAGCAGGCAGGGAGTTCCAGAGTTTGCCAGAAAAAGGGATGAATGATTGAGGATACTGGTTAACTCTTGCATTAGAGAGGTGGACAGAACAGGGGTGAAAGAAACAAGAAAGTCTTGTGCAGCGAGGCCGCGATTGGAGGCATGCAGTTTGCAAGATCAGAAGAGCAGTTAGCATGAAAATAGCGGTAAAAGACAGCTAGAGATGCAACATTGTGGCGATGAGAGAGAGGCTGAAGACAGTCAGTTATAGGAGAGGAGTTGATAAGATAAAAAGTTTTTGATTCCACCCTGTCTAGAAGAGCGGTATGAGTGGAACCCCCTCCCAGACATACGGACATACGGACAAGGGCCTTATCCGTCCATACATGGACGGATAAGGCCCTTGTATAGAGTTAGCAGCTGGGGGGGGGAGAGAAAAACTGGCGGAGATGTCTCAGAACACCTAACTTCATAGAAGCTGTTTTAACTAGAGATGAGATGTGAAGTTTCTAGTTCAGATTATAAGTAAAGGACAGACCGAGGATGTTCAGTGTAGAAGAGGGGGACAGTTGAGTGTCACTGAAGAAGAGGGGATAGTTATCTGGAAGGTTGTGTCGAGTTGATAGATAGAGGAACTGAGTTTTTGAGGCACTGAACAGTACTAAGTTTGTTCTGCCCCAATCAGAAATTTTAGAAAGATCAGAAGTCAGGCGTTCTATGGCTTCCCTGCATAAAATGTTTACTTCCTGAAGTGTTGGACGTCTATGACAAGACGTGGAAAAGTGCGGGGTGGTATCATTGATGAATAATAAGAAGAGAGTGGGTGACAGGACAGAACCCTGAGGAACACCACTGTTAATAGATTTAGGAGAAGAATAGTAACCGTCTACCACAGCAGTAATAGAACGGTCAGAAAGGAAACTTGAGATAAAGTTACAGAGAGAAGGATAGAAGCCGTAGGAGGGTAGTTCGGAAATCAAAGCTTTGTGCCAGACTCTATCAGAAGCTTTTGATATGTCGAAGGTAACAGCAAAAGTTTCACCAAAATCTCTAAAAGAGGATGACTAAGACTCAGTAAGAAAAGCCAGAAGATCACCAGTAGAGCAGTCTTGACGGAACCCATACTGGCGATCAGATAGAAGGTTGTGAAGTGATAGATGTTGAGGATAGATTCAAAAACTTTAGATAAGCAGAAAATTAAAGCAATAGGACAGTAGTTTAAGGGATTAGGACGGTCTCCCTTTTTAGGAACAGGCTGAATGTAGGCAAATTTCCAGCCAGAAGGAAAGGTAGATGTTGACAGAGTTGAAAGAGTTTGACTAAGCAAGGCGCAAGCACGGAGGTACGGTTTCAGAGAACATTAGGAAAGACCCCATCAGGTCCATAAACCTTCTGAGGGTTTAGGCCAGCGAGAGCATGGAAAACATCATTGCGAAGAATTTTAATAGCTAGCATGAAGTAGTCAGAGGGTGGAGGAGAGGGAGGAACAAGCCCTGAATGGTCCAAGGTAGAGTTTTTAGCAAACGTTTGAGCAAAGAGTTCAGCTTTAGAGATAGATGTGAAATAAAAAGGTTGAAATAAAAGAGGGAAAGAAGAAGAATCAAAGTTATTGGAAATATTTTTAGCTAGATGCCAGAAGTCACGAGGAAGTTAGATCTTGAAAGATTTTGACACTATTAATGAAGGAGTTTTTGGCTAGTTAGAGAACAGGTTTGGCATGGTTCTGGGCAGAAATATAAAGTGCATGAGATTCTGGTGATGGAAGGCTTAAGTACCTTTTGTGGGCCACCTCTCTATCACGTATAGCACGAGAACAAGCTGTGTTAAACCAAGGTTTGTAAGGTTTAGTTCAAGAAAAAGAGTGAGGAATGTACACCTCCATGCCAGACACTATCACCTCTGTTATGCGCTCAGTACACAAAGACGGATCTCTGACACGGAAGCAGTAGTCGTTCCAAGGAAAATCAGCAAAATTCTTCCTCAGGTCCTCCCAAGTAGCAGAGACAAAATGCCAGAGGCACCTTCGCTTAGGGGGATCCTGAGGAGGGATTAGAGCAATATGATAAAACACAGGTATGAGATTGTGATCAGAGGAGCCCAACGGAGAAGAGACGGTGACAGCATAAGTAGAAGGATTAGAGGTCAGCAAAAGGTCAAGAATGTTGACGGTCAGGAATATGAATAGGGTGTTGCACCAATTGCTCCAGGTCGTGGAGGATAGCAGAGTTGAAGGCTAGCTCACCAGGATGGTCAGTGAAGGGAGAGAAAAGCCAAAGCTTGTGGTGAACATTGAAGTCTCCAAGAATGGAGATCCCTGCAAAAGGGAAGAGGGTCAGAATGTGCTCCACTTTGGAAGTTAAGTAGTCAAAGAATTCCTTATAGTCAGAGGAGTTAGCTGAGAGGTATACAGTACAGATAAATTTAGTTTGAGAGTGACTCTGTAGTCGTAGCCAGATGGTGGAAAACTCGAAAGATTCAAGAGCGTGGGCACGAGAGCAGGTTAAGTCGTTGCGCACATAAACGCAACATCCAGCTTTAGATTGAAAATGAGGATAGAGAACGTAGGAGGGAACAGAATAGGGGCTACTGTCAGTTGCCTCAGACACCCGAATTTCAGTGAGGAAAAGAAGATGAGGTTTAGAAGAGGAGAGGTGGTGTTCTACAGATTGAAAATTAGATCTTAGACCGCGAATGTTGCAGAAGTTGATGAAGAAAAAAGTTGAGGGGAGCGTCAAGACACTTGGGGTCGTTATCAGAAGAGCAGTCCGACCTGGGGACATTTGTAGCCCCCTCCCCAAATGGGGACTCCGAGGCTGGTGTAGGAGTCGCCATAGTAATTTTGATTTTTT
Source organism: Scylla paramamosain (assembly GCF_035594125.1). Lineage (NCBI taxonomy): Eukaryota > Metazoa > Arthropoda > Malacostraca > Decapoda > Portunidae > Scylla > Scylla paramamosain. The sequence goes on from NC_087187.1 coordinate 10,901,413, forward strand.
TAGTGAAGTGTGTGTGTGTGTGTGTGTGTGTGTGTGTGTGTGTGTGTGTGTGTGTGTTATTAGGTGCTTGTAGTTTTGTGTGGAGGAAGAGAGTTGTCTTTAGAAGGCAGGCTGTGATTGCCCTCTTGTGTTGTGAGACACAAAGGGAAACGTTCAGTGAGGTCACAGGTGGGTTTAACAAGTTCACAGCATCCCCTGATCCAGTGGTTTAGACCTCACTGGTAATTATTTTTTTCAGCAGGTGCCTACTGCCTTGTAGGAAAAGGTCATCAAAGAGTCTTTCTCCCCTGTGCTGTAAAGATTCGAGCAAAGTATTTAGAGATGTAGAGATGTTCAAAATACATCACGTGATGCCGTCACATCTCAAAACTTGCAAGGCAGGATCAGGATCAAGTTCAGTGTTGACCAGAAAATAAACAAAAGTGGCGTAGTGTTGCCCTAGATACTGCTAAGTGTGACGGTGCACGGTGAGCTGTGAGTAAAGAGTTGGTGGTAGCTGGAATGAAGCAGGTAGGGCAGGACACGGAGGAGAATAGATAAAGATATGAATGGTGAGTCGAGAGGGTGAAGTTGGCTTTCCTGGGCGCGCTGGTCCGATTGGCGGGGCGCTGACCTGTTGCCTCGCTAGTGTGCTGAGTGAGGGACGGGGATAAGGCTCAGGGGAATGAGAGACAAATCTGATGAGGCTATAAAGAAACATGAAGAGGTGAGAGAGATAGAGAAGGAAGATAATGATAGGCACATATTGAGGACCAGGGCCGGAAGAGGGAGTCAGTTTGGTAAAAAAAAAATAAATAAATAAATGAAAAATAAATAAATAAATGGTCACTTTTCAGTTTCACCCAACCAACGATTTTCTGATGTGGCTTATGTGTTTCTGGTGAGATATATAGTGTATTGATTGATGGTCTACATCACTTCCGTTGCAGATGCTTAGTTTTCAAGTAATGAATTTATCAACTTATGCCTACATCTCTTCCCCAACAATCTTGGGGGACCTGTGGGAAATTGGGGTTTTTGGGTGGGACATCATTAAATTGAACAATGCACATTACAAAATAGGTCGAAAATCAACAAAATCACATAAAAATATATGAAAATGCATAAATTACACCTTTGACGGCAGTAGCAGCGGTGGCTGGGGTGAGCATTGCTGTTATTGTTGAGCAGCGTTGCCAACGATTTGCTCCATTTCTTGCTTTATCCGCTGCATTTAGCGAAGGCCCGCCCAAGGGTTACTAATCCTAAATTAGTGCGATACATTTAGAAATAAGTAGCTGTAGCAGTAGCGTCACTACAATTTGACTGAAGTAGTGATAGTGGTAGTATTGTATTGCAAAAAATTAAAAGTTGTGATTAGTAGCATAATATTGGAAAAGGGGTATCAACTTGACTTGGAGTTGAAGTTTGGAATATTGGGAACGAAATACTTTAACAACTACTCATTTAGAGCTTGACACATGTTTCGTTGGGGAAGAGATGTAGGCATAAATTGGTAAATTCATTACTTGAAAACTACGCATTTGTGATGGAAGTGATGTAGACCATCAATCAATACACTACACATCTCACCAGAAACACATATGCCGCATCAGAAAATTGTTGGTTGGGTGAAACTGAAAATTGACGAAATAAATAAATAAATAAATAAAAATAATAATAATAAACTGATCTTACCAGTATTATTCGGTAAACAGCACAAAAAAATAGTGAATTTCAAGGAAGCCTATCTGTATCTATTGGTACTATAAAGTTACTTTAGTTACTTTGGTTGATTTTGCCTGTTATTGCCACAGCTGAGGTGGACCTCAACCGATTCCAGGTGCTTCCCCATCCCCTGCTTTCTGGGTGACTTCAGGCAGGGTGTTGTGGTGGCAGCTTGGGTAGCCTGGTATGGGTGGTTCATCCGATAGCTTGCTGTGCCACCTGTCCAGTCTATACGTGAAGGAGTCTACTGATACTCCTGTTAGGGCCCTCAAGCTTCGTGGCAAGCAGTTAAAGAGTCTGGTTCCATTGTGTGTGAAGGAGTTGTGAGTTAGTGTCTTGACTCTTTGGTGTTGCCTTGAGTGCCCTTCATATAGCACAACCTTCTTCCCAGATGAACATTCACCTGGACACCTACAATGGCCACTATTCCCTCCAGGATCTTCCATACATAAATTTCTATGTATCTTTCTCTTCTTTGTTGGGAGTATATATGGAGGTATTTCAGTCTCTCCCAATAGTTTAGGTGCTGTAACCCCTGTATTTTGTATTCTTTGTGGGCCTTTTAGTGTAGCTATGTCTTGTATCTTATGTGGAGACCATAGCTGACTAGTAATCCACTCTTGGCAGTACTAGCATTCTTCAGTGTTAACATGGGTTTTCTTTCTCTGGTTCTGAAGGTCCTTAGCACCCAGTTGCTGATTTTTCTTGTCTTTTGTGATGTTTGTTGAGTGTGATGGGTGAAGGTAGCATCACAGCTCATATAGATGCCCAGGTCTTATACATGGTCTTTTTCTTGTATAAGTTGGCTGTTGTACTTAATTGGATGTTTTGATTTTTCCTTAACCCCATATCTTATTAGTTCAAATTAGTTGCTATTTAGTTCCATTTTGTTTTCAGTGGCCCATTCTATTATTTTGTTTAGTTCTCCTTAAAGAGTAGCAGTATCCTTGGCTGTCTTGATCTTCATCTGCATCCTTGTTTCATCTGCAAATGAGGTGGCTGTGTCATGTTATAGTTTGGAGTCAGTATCACCAACATGTAAAATAAACAACAGTGGGCCAAGAACTGACCCCTGTGGCACCCTGCTCTGGACTCTGCTTTCTTCAGATAGCTCTCCATGGACAAACACTCTCTGTGTTCTTGTCAGGAAGTTATGAATCCATCTTCCCAGAGCTCCAGTGATGCCATGCAGTTTGTGCAGGAGAATGCCATGATCCATGTCAAATGCCTAGGCAAAGTCCAGGTATATGATATCAGCATCATCACTTGGATGTTTTTCAAGAATTCATAGTGTTGCAGGAGTTGGGAAAGGCAAGATTGCCCAGTCCTGAAGTCATGCTGCCCTGCATTGAGAATTCTGTTGTTTTCTAGGTAGACTCTTATTTTGTTCCTTATGACTTTTTTGCATATCTTGATAAAGTGTGATGTCAGCATGACAGGTCTGTACCGGGTTGCCAGTCCTCTACTGCCACCTTTATGGACTGGTTTTATTGTCCCGCTCTTTAGGGGTGTTGGTATTTCACTGGTGGCTAGTGATGTAGCCCAAAGATGCTGGATAGGTTTGGCTAGTTCTTGGCTGCAGTTCCTAAGTAATTGTGGGTGGAAACCATCTGGTCCAGGTGCTGCATCAAGTGCTATTTCTTGGATTGCCTCAACTATCTCTTGTTCAGATATCTGTATTTCGGCTAGTTGTTTGTCCATATTGTGAGCATCAGCAAAAAAGTGAAATGGATCAATTATTTGAATGTCTGGTCTTGGTGTACTGTACACATTCTCATATTGTTCTTTGAGTATGTTGGCCATTTCCTTTGGGTTGTTGGTCAGTTCTCCATTTGAGTTCAGGGCTCACTGCTGCCCTTGTTTTTAGTTTCTTGTTGGCAGAGAAGAAAATAATATTTGGGGTTGCCTTTTATAATTTCTATTGCATGTTTTTCCTCTTGCCTTTGTTCATCTAAGGATGCCTTAAATGCCTTTTTCAATCCCCTCAATCTTTTCTTTTAGTTTTCTTTGTCCAGGTGCATGGTTCGTTTGGCTCATAATGTGGTGCAGGTTGGCACATTTCCTCATGAGAATTTTCTGTCACATGGAATGTATCTCCTTCTTTGATTTGTGTTCTTTTTGGGTATGTGTTTGTTGCAAATTTCCACTGTTGTTTTGGTAATAGTTGTTAGTATTTCTTCAGTATTTATTCCTTTCAACAAATGTACCCAGTTTGTGTTATTCAGTTCTCTTCTTATCAACTCCCAGTTAATATTTCTACTATAAAAGTTGAATCCTACCAGTGAGTCTTGAGCCACTGCTTGTTTCTCAGTTGTGGGCATATGTGTTAATTCATATAGTTTTATGGCCTGACATGATAGTGTCCTGGACTTGGTAGGAATGTATCATGCTGTAGCTGTTTGATATCATGAGATCCAGGATGTTGTTTCCTTGTAGGTTCCTTGATATGCTGCATGAGGTGGTGTTCATTAATGAGTCTTATTAACTCTGCTCCCTGCTGTCTTTCTTCTTGTGTTCTTCCATTGATTTTCAACTTTTGCCAGTTTATACTAGGCAGATTAAAGTCTCCCATGAAAATTATTTCTGTGTTGGAATTTTGAAGGGTTGTAAGCACCTGTTCTATTTTCTTCAGCACTTCCCCAAACTGTTCTTTGTTGGTGTTTGGTGGCCAGTACACTGTGACAAGGATGAAATTCAATTTCTTTATGTTTGGTACCAAGAGCTCTGTTGTGCTGTTGTAGAAATTCTCTAATTTTCTGCTATTGCTGCTACATCATCTCTCAAGTAGACTGTTACACCACCATGTGTTCTATTAGACCTGTCTGCTCTATATATTGTGTAATTATTTATATTTACTTCATTACTTAAGTGAGTTTCAGTCAGTGCTAGGAAAAGTAAGTTCTCTTGCTGTGCTATTTCTTCCAACATTGGAACTTTTGTTTGATTTGTCTTTGGGTACAGCCCTCTGATGTTGGTGTAATAGAATGTGGCTAGTGGAGTATGCACATGCAACCTCAGTCCCTTTCCTTCAGTCTCACTAGTCTTTCTGCTAGGCAGTCCATTGTTTTGTGAGAGTTCTTCTCTATGTTGAGCATTTTCTGGATGAGAGACTCTGAAAAAGAAGAGTGGTCTACTTTCCTGGGGGTGTTGTAGCATGTTCTGGCTGCTCATCTCTGATGTGCCAGTACTCTTGGGAAGGTATCTTTAAGTTTCTTTCCTGTTCAGTATAGTGTTGTAGTGGTGGTGTGTTGGTCCTTGACTGCAGTGATTCTCATGTAGGGTGATGATTGCTATCACCTTTTGTGTGCCTATTGCCCTTTAGGTGTGGGAACCTAGTTTTTATTTAAGCATTTCCTGTTTCTAAGAGAGTACCAACATATAGTTGGGTGGTAGTCCTTGCATTTCCTATCTTGTGTGCATCCCAGTCTCTCATCCATACCTTGTTTAATTTTCTTAGGGCATGGCTTAGGGTGGCTGTAGGTACAACCATTCCTCCTCAATCTATACTTGCAGAATTGTCTTCTGCAGAATTTACAGACTCAAGGGATTTTATTTAATTTATTGTGTTGGCTATTTCTCCACCATTAGCAGTATTATTTTGAGCAATGTTACCTGTGGTACTGCATAGTGTTGATGGTACATTCCGCCAGCTGTTACTGTTTGGTACTTGTTCTTGGTTTGCCTTCCGTGTCTGGTTATGAACAGCCTGCTGTGCCTGCCCCAGACTGTTATGTTGGACTTTGTGGGATGTGTTGTTAACTAAACAACAAGTCCTCCACAACTTCTTGCTCCGACTGGGAGGAATTCACATCCTCAGGGGTATTTCCAAGTCGTGGTATAAGAGGCTCCTTTCACGTAGTGGTAGTATCACTTTCTGGTATCTTGGTTTTTTTTATCTTGTTTTTTTTTCTTTATGGACTGATTTTCTTTCTTCAGCCTTCCTTTTTTCTATTTCAGTAGCCAGGTTGTTATAATTGGGATAGTTTGCATGAGTGCATACTTGGCATGTATATTTTATACTAGAATGAGTCAGTGTGATAAGGAAGTAGGTTACTATACCACTACATTCATAGTGGGTCCACATTTTACAGTCACTACAACTTATGCCAATGTTGCAGTAGATTTGGCACTCTGCATTTACATCCTGATGGTCAGCTATTTTGTGCAGCTTCCATGACTCTCTTGACCTCTGACCTTATTTCACTGTATTTAAATTTGTTTTTTCCTTTTTTCACTCTATTTCTTACTGTCTGATGAGTCTCTATACATTCATGTACCCTTGCTTACAATATATGGGATGGTATGCACATATATTCCTTGGTATTTGCAATATATGTGGGACAGTTAACACACACACACACACACACACACACACACACACACACACACACACACACACACACACACACACACACACACACAGACAACAGTTGGAGTATGTGAACAACAAAAATGACCTAGTACACTGTGACAACATTATGTAATAGTAGTGTGACATAACTTATTCCACCTTTCCAGCAGGCCTGTACTTGTACTCACATCCCAGGCCACCAGGTAGAGGCAAGAGATGACGGAGGAGTATGTGGGATGCCAAGTGTCAGTGGAGGTGGGGGGAGGCTTGGGGTTTTACCAGGGCAAGGTTGTGGCCATCAACACTGAGAGACAGACCTTAACCCTCACCCAAGTCATTCACAATGGTCGTCCGGCACCACTCTCCGAGGTCACCATTAAGTGGGTACCCGACTGCTACTACTGTTACTACTGTTACTTCACTGTTTCAGCTTTCAAGGCTTTTATACTGTCTCATCTTGCAGTAATGTACATTTTATTGTATGTCATAGGGGACAGTCATAAAGTATGCAATAAATAATATCAATATCATAATGTCCCAAGTGTGATGTATATGTTACTATTCCAAGCCTTCAGGAAGCTCATGCTGAGAAGCCACAGAACACCTGACTTCTGATCTCCCTAAAATTTCTTATTTGGGCAGAGCAAACTTAGTATTGTTCAATGCCTCAAAAACTTAATTCCTCCATCTATCAACTCGACACAACCTTCCTGAAAACTATCCCTTCTTCTTCAATGACACTCAGCTGTCCCCATCTTCTACCCTGAACATCCTCAGTCTGTCCTTTACTTATAATCTAAACTGGAAACTTCACATCTTATCTCTAACTAAAACATCTTCTATGAAGTTAGGCATTCTGAATTGTCTCCACAAGTTTTTCACACCCCCCTCCCAGCTGCTAACTCTATACAGGGGACTTATCCTTCCATGTATGGAGTATGCTTCACATGTATGATGGGGGGGGGGGTTTCCACTTATACCACTATTTTAGACAGGGTGGAATCAAAACCTTTTTGCCTTATCAACTTCTCTCCTCTAACTGACCATCTTCAGCCTTTTTCTCATCACTGCAATGTTGCTATCTTCTACCACTATTTTCACGTTAATTGTTTTTCTGATCTTGCTCACTGCATGCCTCCCTTCCTCCCATGGCCTTATTGCACAAGACTTTCTTCTTTCTCTCACCCCTATTCTGTCCATCTCTCTAATGTAAGGGTTAATCAGTATTCTCAATCATTCATCCCTTTTTCTGGTAAACTCTGGAACTCCTTGCCTGTTTCTGTATTTCTTCCTTCCTATGACTTGAACTCTTTAAATAGAAATTTTTCAAGTCACTTATCCTTCAGTTCTTTATGATACTCTTGACATTTCTTTTGGGACTGGCACCTCAGTGTGATTTTTTTTTTTTTTCTTCTTGGCCAGTGACCTTCTTATAATATAAAAAATATATTATTGTTGTTGTTCATATTTTCCTATTTTCATAATTATTATTTTTTATAAGTTATTCTTGTTCTTGTTATCATTAGTATTGTTGTTATTATTATTATTGTTATTATTATTATTATTATTATTATTATTATTATTATTATTATTATTATTATTATTATTATCATCAGTATCATTACAGCTGACCATCTGTTTAACAGACAAAAGGGAATCAGCAACAATCCATTAATGGAAAATGTCTGTTGCTAGAAAACCATACCCCATATTCAGTACCACCATGTAAAGTACCACTCCTACCTTAGGCTAAACGTATCACGCATATTAAAGGTACAGTATTCAGGACACTATATATATATATATATATATATATATATATATATATATATATATATATATATATATATATATATATATATATATATATATATATATATATATATATAATAAATTAATACAGAACAGTATAAACACACTGTAAATGTTTTGTTTACTTTCTCTAATATGTACTGGGTGTATACAGGACTATGTACATGACTTGGATGTAGGTTAGGCTACTCTGAGACCTGCTTGGTTGGAAACTGCTGCCACCTACCAAACAAATTTTGAAATACCGGAGTTTGTCCATTTGTTTGGATCATTGTCTGGATAACGTACAGTGTCAGTTAAATCTAAAATCTGTTAAACTGAGGTTCATTAAATGAAGAGTTGACTGTATTATTATTATTATTGTTATTATTATTATTATTATTATTATTATTATTATTATTATTATTATTATTATTATTATTATTATCATTATTATTATTAGTAGTAGTAGTAGTATCATTTATATTATTATCATCATCATCCAGATGACATTTTTTTTGCATCTTTGCCATGATTAACCTTGCATATATGTAGAACAAATGCACACATTGACACTAGTAACCTGATCCTAACTGCCACATTTCTCAGTGCTGGTGATGTGAGGGACCTCAAGATACTGTCCCGCAGTGCTGACACCACACTCAAGAACACCACCAGCAGACCCCTACAGCCTGAAGCCCCATCACAGAAACCAACTTCAGCCCCTCAGCCATACACTTCACAGCCTAACACTACCCAGACTTTTCCACCAGATCACTACAAACAGCCACCTCAGCAGTATCAGTCACAGCAGCCACCACAACAACAAAGCACTCAGAGAACTGCTAAGATCCTGCCAGTGGGGCATGGAACTGTTGTGGGTGGGGCTGGTACTGGGGCAGAAGGAGGGCAAATCAGAAGGAAGCCCAGAGCATCAGTTGGTGAAACACTTGCTCATGGATCACACCAGCCCTTCCCCAGGTGAGTATAGCAACACCTAGTGAAGATTGGGTCTTGGTTACCTCAGTGATGTGCTGTGAGGTGTGCTTTATTATTTATTTATTTAATTTAATGTGTGTTTCTTATAAGTATTCCTTAGCTCTTTTACTGCTGTGGTCATCCTTTGTTAAAATTCAGAGCACTAAAGAATTGTTTTTATGGACACATAAAAACAGAAAATATTTCAATACAATTCCTTCCCACTTAAACATGCCCCTCTCCTCTCTCACTGCCATCTTGCACTTCCAGGGATGGAACTGGGGAGTGGCAGCAGATGGGACAGGGCCAGCCACCTCCTACAGACTACAGCTCTCCCCGCCGCAGTGACCCTGCCAGGACACCAAACAAGAAGGAGCGGCAGCGGCGTGCACGCAATGAGGCAACATTTGGCACCCCCATTGATGATATGCTGACCACTGAGTTTGACTTTGAGAGCAACCTGGCACTCTTTGACAAGCAGGTGAGATGAGGCTTTGGCAGAGGGCTGTTTTGCCTTATATTTAATACAAAGAGTGTTTCCCTACTTGGCTGTTTGTCATGCTAGCGGCAGGAACATTTTAATTAAGGTTAGCTTTATGCTAATAGGCATGAGGGAAAATTCAATTAAAGCACTGTTAACAAGTTTATTTATAGTTACAATTGGAGAATTCACCTGTTACAGCAATTAAATAACATGGTGTTTCTGAGTGTTATTTAGTGAGGCACTCTGTGTCTTGGGTTACTGGTGAGATGTCAGGAATATGTCACTGTGTGCTCTGTGTCTCTGGTTACTAGAGAGACATTAGGAATAGGTCACTGTGTCTCTGCATTTGAGAGTACTGGAGAGATGTCAAGAATATGTTAGTGTGTCTTTTTATCAATTAAACAGCACTTAGTTTTTAGTTTGTTCAGAGTTTTGTGCACACCCTCATGCAACGCTAGGTTCAACAAAAGATACGCCAACAGTCTCAATGTGGCCCTCCACCGCACACTAGGGCTCATTTGAAGAAGCTACTCTGCCTTGGGAGGTGCTGCCAGCTAACATACAGTGGACATAAACATAACATCCATATTTGCATCAGCACCATGTGATCAGGATGGTGCCTGCTTTCATACAAAATGGCAATATTTCATTAGGCAAACAACAAGGAAACATCCTAGATAAAATGAACAAAGGACAACTTTTGTGGTGTTCAACAAAGAGTCTGCTCCTTTTTTTTTTTTTTTTTTTTATGTAGGAGGGACACTGACCAAGGACAACAAAAATCCGATAAAAAAAAAAATGCCCACTGAAATGCCAGTCCCATAAAAAGGGTCCAAAGTGATGGTAAAAATTTGAAGGATAAGTGTCTTGAAACCTCCCTCTTGAAGGAATTCAAGTCATAGGAAGGTGAAAATACAGAAGCAAGCAGGGAGTTCCAGAGTTTACCAGAGAAAGGGATGAATGATTGAGAATACTGGTTAACTCTTGCATTAGAGAGGTGGACAGAATAGGGGTGAGAGAAAGAAGAAAGTCTTGTGCAGCAAGGCCATGGGAGGAGGGGAGGCATGCAGTTAGCATGAAAATAGCAGTAGAAGACAGCTAGAGATGCAACATTGCAGCGATGAGAGAGAGGCTGAAGACAGTCAGTTAGAGGAGAGGAGTTGATGAGACAAAAAGCTTTTGATTTCACCATGTCTAGAAGAGCAGTATGAATGGAACCCCGCCAGATATGTGAAGCTTACTCCATACATGGACGGATAAGGCCCTTGTACTGAGTTAGCAGCTGGGGGGGTGAGAAAAACTGGCGGAGACATCTCAGAACGCCTAACTTCATAGAAGCTGTTTTAGCTAGAGATGAGATGTGAAGTTTCCTGTTCAGATTATAAGTAAAGGACAGATTGAGGATGTTCAGTGTAGAAGAGGGGGACAGTTGAGTGTCATTGAAGAAGAGGGGATAGTTGTCTGGAAGGTGGTGTCGAGTTGATAGATGAAGGAATTGGGTTTTTGAGGCATTGAACAATACCAGGTTTGCTCTGCCCCAATCAGAAATTTTAGAAAGATCAAAAGTCAAGCGTTCTGTGGCTTCCCTGCGTGAAATGTTTACATCCTGAAGGGTTGGACGTCTATGAAAAGATGTGGAAAAGTGCAGGGTGGTATCATCAGTGTAGGAGTGGATAGGACAAGAAGTTTGGTTTAGAAGATCATTAATGAATAATAAGAAGAGAGTGGGTGACAGAACAAAACCCTGAGGAACACCACTGTTAATAGATTTAGGAGAAGAACAGTGACCGTCTACCACAGCAGCAATAGAACGGTCAGGAAGGAAACTTGAGATGAAGTTACAGAGAGAAGGATAGAAGCCGTAGGAGGGTAGTTTGGAAATCAAAGATTTGTGCCAGACTCTATCAAAAGCTTTTGATATGTCCAAGGTAACAGCAAAAGTTTCACCAAAATCTCTAAAAGAGGATGACTCAGAAAGGAAAGCCAGAAGATCACCAGTAGAGCGGCCTTGACGGAACCCATACTGATGATCAGATAGAAGGTTGTGAAGTGATAGATGCTTAAGAATCTTCCTGTTGAGGATAGATTAAAAAACTTTAGATAGGCAGGAAATTAAAGCAATAGGACGGTAGTTTGAGGGATTAGAACGGTCACCCTTTTTAGGAACAGGCTGAATGTAGGCAAACTTCCAGCAAGAAGGAAAGGTAGATGTTGACAGACAGAGCTGAAAGAGTTTGACTAGGCAAGGTGCAAGCACGGAGGCACAGTTTCGGAGAACAATAGGAGGACCCCATCAGGTCCATAAGCCTTCCAAGGGTTTAGGCCAGCAAGGGCATGGAAAACATCATTGCGAAGAATTTCAATAGATAGCATGAAGTAGTCAGAGGGTGGAGGAGAGGGAGGAACAAGCCCAGAATCGTCCAAGGTAGAGTTTTTAGCAAAGGTTTGAGCGAAGAGTTCAGCTTTAGAAATAGATGTGATAGCAGTGGTGCCATCTGGTTGAAATAGAGGAGGGAAAGAAGAAGCAAAGTTATTGGAGATATTTTTGGCTAGATGCCAGAAATCACGAGGGGAGTTAGATCTTGAAAGGTTTTGACATTTTCTGTTAATGAAGGAGTTTTTGGCTAGTTGGAGAACAGACTTGGCATGGTTCCGGGCAGAAATATAAAGTGCTACTTATCTATACCTACCTATGGTTATAAGAGTGAGCTTCTGCAAAATGAGAGAGAGAGAGAGAGAGAGAGAGAGAGAGAGAGAGAGAGAGAGAGAGAGAGAGAGAGAGAGAGAGAGAGATGAGAGAAAAGGAGGGGAAAAGAGAAAAGATAAATGATAAAAAGATAAAACATGGGAAAAGAAAAAAATGGGGGAAAGAAGAAGAGAGATAGAGGTGAATATTACACAGGGAGGTCACGTTTTATGAGGATCTGATATACAAAAAACTGATGATATGAGATGAGTAAATTATGGACTATTTTCTTTATACAAGCTCAAAAATCCGATGATACAAGCTTCAGTTTGAGGCAAGTAAAATTACAAAGTTTAAAATGTGCACTATTCTGCATCCTCTCGCTAACACACTGGGATGCATGGCGATGTACAACGATTCAGATGCATAGGGACGAGTTTGTGAGCACTGTCAGAGAACCATGTACCCTTCTCCAGTCCCCTACCTACCATCCACTTTCCCACCAGTCCTCTTTTAAACTGAACTTGGTGTCTCTCAAACACCCACTTATATGGCCTTACTGCTCATTATTATACTCATTCTCTATTATCATTTTGTTAGCAAGTATATTTACAATATAGTACAAGTACAGTGTACAGTGCTTTATGTGACTGATTGGTGCCTGGATGTGTTACAGTGTTACTGCTAGCATGTTCTGCCATTCAGTGTCTTTGGTGTGGTGCTGTATGTGTGACTGAGCAGGTGGTCTATAGATTGTGTTGTGCATGTTTTGTATGTTTAATAAATGTTAAATCATGTTCTTTGTATGCTGTTTTCTTTGTCAGGCAGTTTTATTGGCAGTTCAGCAATATAGACACATTTGTTGCTTATGGTATCGTGTATTTTACTTTAGGTATCGTGTGTTTTAGCTTGGAAGCTTACCTTTGACAAGGATCATTGAACCTAAGCCATTTTTTGCCATTAGTTACGTGTTTGTTATATGAGAATTCACTATATGAGCAATTGAAATAGAATGATGAAGATTCAGTATTGTGGTTATAAAATTTTATGAAGGAATACAGCCATGTCTATTGTTCATCACCATCATGAGTTTGTTCAACATCTACATTTTCCCTTACAGGGTTGGACAGGTTATGAGTCTGTCTCTTCCCTTATGTTCATCCTTCTCATGTCTTCTCCCTATAAAATTTCCAGGTGTTCTTTTGTCTTCAAACTAGTTTTCTTCTAACTACAAAATCCTTTATACCATTCTATTTTCTGTCACCACAAACATAACACTATCTCCCATTTCTTGCCCAGCTGGCTCCCTAGTTGATGAAGCAGCTCTCTTACCTATTTTTTTTAATAAATGCCGTACCTATCATCTTTTTTTATGGCAATTCTCATTGGCTAGAGCTGCCTTTGATGTGTATCTTGAGCCTGCCTTCATCCTCTCCCTCTCCTTGTCTGTTTTCCCACCCCTCTCCCTATCCCGATGGTTCTCATACCTCCTCTCTCTCTCTCTCTCTCTCTCTCTCTCTCTCTCTCTCTCTCCTCTCTCTCTCTCTCTCTCTCTCTCTCTCTCTCTCTCTCTCTCTCTCTCATCTCTCTCTCTCTCTCTCTCTCTCTCTCTCTCTCTCTCTCTCTCTCTCTCTCTCTCTCTCTCTCTCTCTCTCTCTCTCTCTCTCTCTCTCTCTCTCTCTCTCTCTCTCTCTCTGTGTGTGTGTGTGTGTGTGTGTGTGTGTGTGTGTGTGTGTGTGTACACACACACACAGACACACACACACACACACACACACACACACACACACACACACACACACACACACACACACACACACACACACACACACACACACATATATATATATATATATATTAATATATATATATATATATATATATATATATATATATATATATATATATATATATATATATATATATATGTATATAAGGTAATCAGGGATGCACCAGACTTCTTCATTTATTGCAATATTTCACCTTCACATCACAGAATGAATCATCAGACTAAAAAGAATGATAAAAATAAGCAAAAAGACAAATCATGAAATATCACATTACAATAGGGACAAAAAAAAAAAAACTAACCTAAAGGAGGACAGGCAGGCAAGCAAAAAAAAAAAAAAACTATCAGCAGTAGCTTAAAATGATAAAGAGAAAAAAATACCAAGCAGAATAAAGGTATGAAATTATGAACAAACCTTGTGTGTTCTCACCACACCACATGTGAGAACACACAAGGTTTGTTCATAGTTTCATGCCTTTATTCTGCTTGATATTTTTTTTTTCCTCTTTGTCATTTCAAGCTACTGCCAGTAGGTTACTTTGTCAGATTTTTTTTTTTTTTTTTTTTTTTTTCTTTTTTTTTTTTTTTTTTTTTTTTGCTTGCTTGCCTGTCCCCCTTTTGGTTACTGTTTTGTTTTTTGCCCCTATTGTAATGAGATATTTTATGCTTATTTTTATCATTCTTTTTAGTTTGATTATGCCTTGTGTGAAGATGAGACATTGCAATAAATGAGTACTACGGACTAAAAGGGGGGAACATCAGTCTGATGAAGCTGATTGTCCATAGGTAATGACACAGTGAATCCATAGTTTTTCATGGGGTTATGTTCCAAAGGCACCCATGAAGTGCTAAAATCCACATTACATTGACACTACCCCAAAAATGCCTATTTATTTTCTCTATTAATAAGAAAAATCAGTACAGGTACTCACTATTGATGGATGAGATGAATGAAGATGATGAAGTAGTTGTGCAGCAAGATATAATGGACATATAGAGAGAGAGAGAGAGAGAGAGAGAGAGAGAGAGAGAGAGAGAGAGGAGAGAGAGAGAGAGAGAGAGATGGGATTGTGGCTGTACGACAGCCAATGGGTGACCTTGACAGTGGCGTAGCACTCTCTCTCTCTCTCTCTCTCTCTCTCTCTCTCTCTCTCTCTCTCTCTCTCTCTCTCTCTCTCTCTCCTCTCTCTCTCTCTCTCTCTCTCTCTCTCTCTCTAAGTTAAACACACACACCACACACACACACACACACACACACACACACACACACACACACACACACACACACACACAGAGAGAGAGAGAGAGAGAGAGAGAAAGCACATTGCTTCAGGGTCACTCACTGGATGTCTTTTCCTACTTTTCCTCCTGACAGCTTGGTTATTGAAAATTATGATAATTCAAACACAACATAAAGAGGACAAAAATTATGGAACAAGGAGCTACACATGTTGCTATACTGATGTAAACAAACTGACTGCCTGCAACAAGCGGTCTGTTCTCGAAGCAGTGGCTTATGTCCAGTGTTACCACAACTCCATCCATAGCATTCAGGACTTTCAAATTGAGTTGGCTGCTCCAGATTTTGTCCACTGCTTTTGAAATCCATTAAAGCGAGGTGTGAGTGTATATACACAGAGGGCGTCTGAGTTACAAGGTAATGAGTTACAAATGTTCAGAGATACAAGCAGTCTACTCGCAGAATGAAATTGTGCTCTCAATATTGTTCCCTTTGCTAACCAAAAGTTCAAATTTAGCACTCTGTGCCATATTTGCCTAGTATGTTGTTTCGCCACTACCCACACAGTGCAGCAGCACAGTGAAGGACTGCTCATCGCCCCAGAACACAGGCCCTGTAGCAGTTTATTTTGAGACACTAGTTTAAAATTTAAATTTAATTTCAAGAACTAAAAATACTGTACCACAGTGAGTCTGGCTTGAGATTCCATGATGTACAGACCACCAGTCACCCTCCAAGAGGCAGAGAGACAGGAGGGTTGTGCTACATGGTATAGAAAGCTTGTTCATTGCATTAAGTCCACGAATAAGCAAACATACCTGTCATACTTTCAGCTAGCCATCTTAATAAATTATATGAATAAAGGCATGTATAACCCAAGAAGGAGAGAGGGAAAAAGGAAAAAAATGTGCGTGAGAGAGAGAGAGAGAGAGAGAGAGAGAGAGAGAGAGAGAGAGAGAGAGAGAGAGAGACTGGAGGGAACTAAAACAATGAGAGAGAGAGAGAGAGAGAGAGAGAGAGAGAGAGAGAGAGAGAGAGAGAGAGAGAGAGAGAGAGAAAGAGAGGTATCCCATTTTAACCCAGGTTGTACACCTGGCATATTTGAATCTTGCATTTCGCAGAAGCCTCAAGCCTGTCACTACTTAATAGTATCACATCACCCATAAGGCAAGGTGCTCTCTCTCTCTCTCTCGTTCTCTCTCTCTCTCTCTCTCTCTCTCTCTCTCTCTCTCTCTCTCTCTCTCTCTCTCTCCCTCTCCCTCTCCCTCTCCCTCCCTCCCTCCCTCTCTTTCAGATAAATTTCAGATAACACACACACACACACGTAGGGAGAGAGAGGGAGAGTTATGGTTGTGTGTGTCTCAGCTAGTGACCTTGACGATGGCTGATGATGTAACACTTTCCTTCTCGGATAAGTTAACAGAGAGAGAGAGAGAGAGAGAGAGAGATATGTCATTGGCTATTGTCTAGGTCACTCACTGGCTGTCCCACAGCAAAATTCAGCTCTCAAACATGCAGTTGACTGTGCATCAGCCAACTCTTCCACATTTTAAGACCTAGGATGTTTGTAAAATAAAGCAAGTATTTGATAATTTTGAAATGTGCTGTAATTTGCAAACAGTTTCATAAAAATGAAATGAGTGTTTAATACCCTTAAATGGGTCATTATATTAGGAATTTGGTAAACAGAGGTTCATTATATGAATAGTTTACTGTATTTAAAAATTTAATAAAAAAATTGTGATGTTTTTTTTTGGGGGGGAGGGCTGGAATGGATTAATGGCATTTCAGTTAATTTCAGTGGGGAAAATTAATTTGACATATGAGTAAGTTGAGTTAGAGCTCTGACATGAAATGAATTAAACTTGTAAGTCAAGGCCACATTATATATATATATATATATATATATATATATATATATATATATATATATATATATATATATATATATATATATATATATATATATATATATATATATATACATGAATACACAGTATATACATACAGAGAGAAAGAGAGAAGTAGGAAGACAGACACACACCAAAACTAGAGACAGAGAGCCAGTAAAGAGTAGGGAGGGGGATATTTAGAAGGCTCTTCATTAATAATTCTTACTGGAGTAGTCCTGGCAGTAGGTCCCAACCATAATGGTTAGGATTATCCCCCCTGGGTAGCTGTCTGAGGTAATAACCTATCTCAGCGACTCCACTCAGTACATTCTGTGTCCTGACATCTCATGTCTTGTTGACAGTGTAGGAGCAGTTGGTTAACCATTCTGGATTTATCTGTTGCTGTCTACTTGTGTCTTGAGTGTCGTGTGTTGTTAAATGCTACTAGCCCCCAGGGTTCACAGCTATGAGTGTCTGAGGGCTAGAGGACTTTATGATATTTTGCCAGATTACAAATGTCTACTCTCTCCTCAGGCTCCACCAGTGACACCAGGGGGTGCATGCCTGTTCTCTGGCAAGATGGTGTATGATATCCTGTTGGGCGTGGGTGGCCAGTTTGTGGGCAGTAGTCCATGGGGGAATTATACTCTCATTCTGCATGTTGTCTGTACTGTCTGGGCTCCCTTGCACATGGCTCACGTGGTGCTCATTATACTCCCTTCCCTGTTGGCGGGTGAAACAGGGTGACAACCTTATTGAGGCTTGATAGCTGTTGGTGACCAACAGGTGCCTGGATTCGTTTCATTTGTGCCTTGCACTAGGCTACAGAGAAGGTAGCCAAGGAATAAGCTGACCTGAGCTAGTGGCAGCTGTGAGAGAGGCTGAATCTGATCATAACAATATATACATATATATATATATATATATATATATATATATATATATATATATATATATATATATATATATATATATATATATATATATATATATATATATATATGAACCTGTGAACCCAACTTGTGCCCCACTACCAGTGATGCCACAACATTCCCACCATTGTCTTCCTGCCTTATTTTGTGATCATTCTACCCTGAAAATACCTCCTAAGCAAGTGCAAATGGTAGGAAGAAGAAAAAGTGTGATAGCCATTGAAAAAGAAAGAAAGTATTGCAAAATATGAGTGGTCTTGATCTTGATCTTAATGCTACAGGTGATTTGGGATTACTCTTGAGGCAGGAGTTGTAAGAGTTGTAGTCAAAGAGAGAGAGAGAAAGTGTATGTATCATAACTTTGACGTTATTTTTTATGACCTTTATGTTTCAATTATCTCATATTACTACCATTCTATATCCATTTGGTTGCAATGTAAATGAGAGAAATTTTTTTAATTTTTAGCCCTGGAACAGATTAATTAATTTCCTATTGATTTCATTGGGGAATGAAGATCCAGCTTACACCAAAATTGGGTAGTGCCTTGGGTCATGGAACAGATTAAGGACATAACCTGAGATACCACTATATATATATATATATATATATATATATATATATATATATATATATATATATATATATATATATATATATATATATATATATATATATGTGTGTGTGTGTGTGGGTGTGTGTGTGTGTGTGTGTGTAATAATAATAATAATAATAATAATAATAATAAACGGTTTATTCTTTAGGCAGTCAACAAACTGAAAATGTACATTGGGGGTGGGGAAATACTTGACATTAATCCTAAAGGTAAGTCAAATCTAGAAGAGACTATTGATTGATGGCTCGCACCATGGTGGGAATCGCACTGAGTCTGTACCGGTCCGTACGTGGCGCCTTTAGGGGCGTTATCTTATTGTGGTGTCTGGTGGCACGGGTAGGGCGAGGCGCGTCAGGCGGCAGCATGTTTCTGAGACGTGGATGATTCAGAAGTCCCCTTCCAAACTTCTCCAGAGCCTCACTGTACTTGGTGGATAGTCTGGACAGCTTCAGGGTGTTCAGGGATTCTTCATAGGTGGTGTATGCAGGGCCAAGGATGACCCTGCACGCCCTTTTCTGCACACTCTCCAACTGTAGCTGTTGAGTTTGTGTGAGGGAGGTGGACCACGCTGGGGAGGCGTACATGAGTGTGTGTGTGTGTGTGTGTGTTTATATACAGTAAAATCCCTCTTATTCGGCATCAACGGGACCTCCGACATGCCGGATACCAGAAGTTGCCGGATACTTGAATAGAAGTGAAATTATGTCCACAATCACCACCCTACACTCACACATCTTACCATAACAAAGATCAGCTGATCTTAATCAGCAGCTGATCTGATCAGCTGCTTAAGTGTAAGCACAGCACGCTTCCTCTTTTCTACAACTTTAGGCATGATGAAGGTGTCAGGCGATAAACGGTGCACACGCGGGACTGAGTCACCGAGTAAACACAGTGCAGTGGACCGCGAGTGGCACGAAGCAGTGCGCTCTGGTGGCGAGGGGACAAAGTATGCCTCGCGCGGGAATTTTAATCAATTTTATGAGTACACATTGATTTTTTTATTGATTTTAAGGCTCGGGGAAAAATGTGCCAGATACTTGAAGCTGCCGGATACTCGAATGCCGGATGAGAGGGATTTTACTGTATATATATATATATATATATATATATATATATATATATATATATATATATATATATATATATATATATATATATATATATATATAATTACTCCCAGTGAGGTCTAAAGGACTGTTCAGGGAGTGCTGTGAACTTATCATTAAACCCAGCTGTGACCTCACTGAACGTTTCCCTTTGTGTCTCACAACAGAAGGGGGCAGTCACAGCCTGCCCTCTAAAGACAACTCTCTTCCTCCACACAAAACTACCTAATAACACACACACCCTACACTCAAAAATTTTAAAATCATTATGGCGACTCCAACACCAGCCTCGGAGTCCCCATCTGGGGAGGGGACCATAAATGTCCCCAGGTCAGGCTGTCTTTCAGTCGACGACCCTAAGTGTCTTCACACCCCCCCTCAACTTTTTCTTCATTAACTTCTGCAACATTCGCGGTCTGAGATCTAATTTTCAATCTGTAGAACACCACTCATTTTCAATCCAAAGCTGGATGCTGTGTTTATGTGCGCAATGACTTAACGTGCTCTCGTGCCCACGCTCTTGAATCTTCCGAGTTTTCCACCATCTGGCTACGACTACAGAGTCACTCTCAAACTAAATTTATCTGTGCTGTATACCTCTCAGCTAACTCCTCTGACTATAAGAAATTCTTTGACTACTTATCTTCCAAAGTGGAGCACATTCTGAGCCTCTTCCCTTTTGCAGAGATCTCCATTCTTGGAGACTTCAATGTTCACCACAAGCTTTGGCTTTCCTCTCCCTTCACTAACCATCCTGGTGAACTAGCCTATAACTTTGCTATCCTCCACAACCTAGAGCAATTGGTGCAACCCTACTTATATTCCTGACCGTCTTGGAGATATGCTCAACATTCTTGACGTTTTCCTGACCTCTAATCCTTCTGCTTATGTTGTCACCCCTTCTTCTCCATGGGACTCCTCCGATCACAATCTCATATCTGTATCTTGTCCTATCGCTCCAATCCCTCCTCAGGATCCCCCTAAGCGAAGGTGCCTCTGGCGTTTTGCCTCTGCTAGTTGGGGAGACCTGAGGAGGTATTTTGCTGATTTTCCTTGGAAGGGCTACTGCTTCCGTGTCAGGGACCCGTCTTTGTGTGCTGAGCGCATAACAGAGGTGATAGTGTCTGGCATGGAGGTGTACATTCCTCACTCTTTTTCTCATCCTAAACCTTCTAAACCTTGGTTTAACTCAGCTTGTTCTCGTGCTATACATGATAGAGAGGTGGCCCACAAAAGGTACTTAAGGTTTCCATCACCAGAATCTCATGCACTTTATATTTCTGCCCTAAACCATGCCAGGTCTATTCTCCAACCAGCCAAAAACTCCTTCATTAATAAAAAGTGTCAAAACCTTTCAAGATCTAACTCCCCTTGTGACTTCTGGCATCTAGCCAAAAATATCTCCAATATCTTTGCTTCTTCTTTCCCTCCTCTGTTTCAACCAGATGGCACCACTGCTATCACATCTATTTCTAAAGCTGAACTCTTCACTCAAACCTTTTCTAACAACTCTACCTTGGACGATTCTGGGCTTGTTCCTCCCTCTCCTCCACTCTCTGACTGCTTCATGCCACCTATTAATTCTTCGCAATGATGTTTTCCATGCCCTCGCTGGCCTAAACCCTGGAAGGCTTATGGACCTGATGGGGTCCCTCCTATTGTTCTCTGAAACTCTGCCTCCGTGCTTGCACCTTGGCTAGTCAAACTCTTTCAGCTCTGTCAACATCTACCTTTCCTTCTTGCTGGAAGTTTGCCTACATTCAACCTGTTCCTAAAAAGGGTGACCGTTCTAATCCCTCAAACTACGGTCCTATTGCTTTAATTTCCTGCCTATCTAAAGTTTTTGAATCCATCCTCAACAGGAAGATTCTTAAACATGTATCACTTAAACATTTATCACTTCACAACCTTCTATCTGATCGCCAGTATGGGTTCTGTCAAGGCCGCTCTACTGGTGATCTTCTGGCTTTCCTTACTGACTCTTGGTCATCCTCTTTTAGAGATTTTGGTGAAACTTTTGCTGTTGCCATGGACATATCAAAAGCTTTTGATAGCGTCTGGCACAAAGCTTTGATTTCCAAACTACCCTCCTACGGCTTCTATCCTTCTCTCTGTAACTTCATCTCAAGTTTCCTTTCTGACCGTTCTATTGCTGCCGTGGTAGACGGTCACTGCTCTTCTCCTAATTCTATTAACAGTGGTGTTCCTCAGGGTTCTGTCCTGTCATCCACTCTCTTCTTATTTTTCATTAATGATCTAAACCAGACTTCTTGTCCTATCCACTCCTACACTGATGATACCACCCTGCACTTTTCCATGTCTTTTCATAGACATCCAACCCTTCAGGAGGTAAACATTTCATGCAGGGAAGCCACAGAACACTTGACTTCTGATCTTTCTAAAATTTCTGATTGGGGTAGAGCAAACTTGGTATTGTTCAATGCCTCCATCTATCAACTCGACACAGTCTTCCAGACAACTATCCCCTCTTCTTCAATGACACTCAACTGTCCCTCTCTTCTACACTGAACATCCTCAGTCTGCCTTTACTTATGATCTGAACGGGAAACTTCACATCTCATCTCTAGTTAAAACAGCTTCTATGAAGTTAGGTGTTCTGAGACGTCTCCGCCAGTTTTTCTCACCCCCCAGCTGCTAAGGGAGCGTGTGAAGGTAGGTTGCCACACGCGCACTTTTTGGGCACGACGTGGCACGAGGTGAGTGCGCGCCACACCGCGAGTAGAAACAGTACAGAAACAGAGACGTCGGGTACATTGCGCGCAAGGGTGTGGCGATGTGGCACGAGGTGAGCCCGATCTGGGCACAAGGTGTTGCGAGACGTGACACGAGGTGATCACGACGTGGGCACGAGGTCATCGCGACGTGCACACGAGGTGTGGCCCAACCCGACGACCCGTTTTGAGGGGTCGCACAGGCATTTTAATTAATTACGAGGTTGTTGCCGATGTACTGTCACGATATGTCACGGGGTGTTGTGAGGATGCGTCCAATATTTGCAGCGCCTCTCAAGCGGTATATAAAGGGTGGGGAATGATGATCAAGTCACTCAAAGCTAGACTGGCAAGCAGGGAAGATGGAGGAAGAAAACTACAGACAAGAGGCTCAAGTACTGATGGCAGGAATCCTGATGGTGGCTGCTGCATTGCTGCTGCGAAGAAGACGTCTACAGCAACCTCCCGTGCCATCCCAGCCACGAGCAAGAAGACCCAGAACAATATGGTGCCGTGAATGGCTTACGAGACGATCGATGCATGGCGATTTTCACCACCTGCTGCAGGAGCTCAACCGAGAAGACACCAAGGGCTACAAGAACTTCCTCTGCATCAAACCTGAACTTTTCGGAGAGATGGTGGACCGGCTTACTCCAATCCTCGCCAAAAAAGCCACCAGAATGAGAGAGCCCCTGTCAGTGGGGTTGAAGTTGGCTGTCACCCTCCGATTCCTGGCATCCGGCGATTCATTTACGAGTCTGCAATACAGCTTCAGGGTCTCCAAAACCGCCATCTGTAGATTCGTATCTAAAGTCTGCCAGGCCATAATTGACATATACAAACCTGAGGTGCTCAAGTGCCCAAGAACTCCAGAAGAATGGAATCAAGTTGCCGAAGGATTCTCAAAGAGGTGGAACTATCACAAGTGTGGAGGTGGTCTGGATGGCAAGCATGTTCGAGTGAAGAAGCCCTGGCATGCAGGATCACTGTTCTTCAATTACAAGAAGTTCCACAGCATTGTCCTCATGGCCGTCGCAGATGTAAACTACAAGTTCCTGTACGTCGACGTAGGTGCTGAAGGAAGTGCTGGTGATGGAGGAACTTGGTTCAAGTGCACCCTTCACGATGCCATCGCACAGAAACGAGTGGGATTTCCAGAGCACAGCTTCCTGCCGAGTGACGACACGCCAATCCCATTCCACATTGTTGCTGATGATGCCTTCGCCCTCAAGACCTGGCTTATGAAACCTTACTCACATCAATCCCAGGTATACGAAGAAAAAATCTTCAGCTACAGGTTGTCTCGCGCCCGTCGTGTGGTGGAAAATGCTTTCGGTCTCCTGCAGTCACGATTTAGAGTCTTCGGCACTACCATGCTACAACGACCTGCAGTTGTCAAAATTGTCATCATGTGTGGGTGTGTGATGCACAACCTGATATTGGACCGCTACTCAAATTTTCATCCCCAAGAAGTCGACTGCGAAGATGGTGACCATAACGTGATTGATGGATCGTGGAGGAACATACCAAATCTGATGCAACGCCTCCAAACTCGACGGGGAACAAATCCAACGAGAGAAGCAAAGGCCGTCCGAGACTACCTGGCTTTGTACTATGCATCAGAAGCAGGCGCAGTTCCCTGGCAAGAAAGGATGGTATATCCAAGAGGACGACCAGCAGACGAACAAAGGATGGAGCAATAATTAAATAAATAAATAATATATATATATATATATATATATATATATATATATATATATATATATATATATATATATATATATATATATATATATAAGCTGTGTTAATAAATGTTATCTGTGTATTTGATAATAAAGAAACCAATTAAGCTTCCTTGACTTTGAATTATACCCCAAAATATAAACTATATACATTATAGGAATATCATATTTGGGTGGGAGGGAATGGGAAAGGAAATTAGAGTAAAATAGAATATATGTTAAAAAAAATTTTAAATATGAATTTAATGTTTACAAAAATTATTAACTTATTAAGTAATAGGCAAATCTGGATAATTAAACACCTTCATTTATTAATTACATAAGACTTTGGTCTAAAATTGTTAAGATCGTCTGGTTATAAGATTAAAATTTTAGCAAAGAATTTTTCATATTTACGACATTGAAATAAAATCTATACTTGATGGATATATCAAAGCTATAAAATGTTCATATATATATATATATATATATATATATATATATATATATATATATATATATATATATATATATATATATATATATATATATATTATGGGGACAGTACCTTTTCCATGTGTGATTCTCTGATTTAATTTTCCAAGTGTTTTACCTTTTACCAGTTATTATTTCAATACCTTATTTATATATTCAGTTATTATTTTCCAAGTTCTTTATTACCAACTCTTCATTATTCCCTTTTATCTGTTATCATTTCAAATCCTCAATTTTCAATCCATTTCTTAACTTCCCAAGTTTTAGTATATTTTTTTTCTCTTTTACCATTTATGTCCCAATTATTTATATTCAGTTTGTAGTTTATAATTTTTTTTTACTGGTAAAAGGAAACATTAAAAAAGTGTTTTTAATGTCTCCTTTTACCAGTTATTATTTTATATCCATACTTATATTATAAATGAAAAGGGAAAAATATAGTTGTTTTTTTCATATTTATTTCATACATTTTAACATATTTTTATATGCAATACATTTTTATTTTGTTTACATTTACTCGTCGCTATCCTCCACCTCGTAGCCCTTCGGCGTCTCGATCATGGGGGACATTATGGCCTTTTTCGCCGGCGATTTCGTCTTCTGGCCCTGGAGTTTGGTGGTCGTACTTGTGTGCTGCAGGGTCTTGACGGGGGACGGTGAACAGCCGAGTATAGATTCCCACTGTATTGGGGTGGGCACCTGCTGCTGCTGTGGCTGCTGAGGGAACTGTTGCTGTTCTGATTGTTGAGGCTGGTATTGTTGTTGAGGCTGTTGGTACTGTTGTTGTTGAGGCTGTTGGTACTGTTGTTGTTGGTATTGGGGCTGCGAGTAATGTGGCTGCTGGTACTGCGGCTGATGATAGACTGGAGGAGGAGGAGGAGGAGGAGCAGGAGCAA
The DNA here is from genome assembly GCF_035594125.1 of Scylla paramamosain. Classification (NCBI taxonomy): domain Eukaryota; kingdom Metazoa; phylum Arthropoda; class Malacostraca; order Decapoda; family Portunidae; genus Scylla; species Scylla paramamosain. The sequence continues at coordinate 10,926,830 of NC_087187.1, forward strand.
GAGTAGGCGGTGCAGGAGGCTGCCACAGGTGCGATGGGCTCGCAACTCCTAGTGGCATGGGCACAGAATCCAGCAACCTCCTCGGGTCTTTAATAGCACTCCTGGCCATCACTGGTTCCTCCATGAGGCTGATCATGTACGCGATCTTGGAGAAGAGTACTCCATGATGCATGGGGAAAACCTTCTTCAGGCGAGTGTACATAAATTCAACAAACTGCCGGATGTCAGCGTCAGGTCCCTCGACTGGTGGTTTTCGTGTAGCTAGCAGCTGTGCACTCTGGAGTAGTTCTTGGATGGCACTGCTCTCCTGGGTAGATTTGGTGGATCGTGGGCTGGATAGTTCCTCCTCCTGCCGTTCCTTCTTCCTCTTCCTCCTGGCAATTGAGTGGGCCGATAGGACAGACTCATGGCTGGAGGAATCTTGATCGTCACCTTGTCTGCCGAAGTCATCACTAGGGTGCGTACTTTCGTGGGCGATGTGACCTGCCAGGAAGGCCCAAACCTCGACGATCTTCTGCTCCCTCTGCGTCCTCGGCCTGGCTGCTGATCCACTCTTGCTCTCCCTCTTCTCGATTTTCCCAAAATCTGTTCTCTTCTTGTCCACCACCTTCTTCACCTGCTGGTGAGAACAGTCCAAGAAAGTTTGGGCCAGGTCCTTCCAGAGGCTCTCCTTCCACGCCGGATTCAGCCACTTCTCGTTCCGCTTATCGTAGAGCTCTGGATGCAACTGGACGTAGTTTGCTATCTCCCTCAGTTGGTCGTCGTTGAAGGGGTAGTCCTGAACGTCTTTCTTGGATGGCCGAGTGCGTTTCCTGGAGAGCCCAGCAACAGGTTGTACCTTCACCACTTCCACATCAGGAACGTCAGTGTCGTCAGGAACCTCAGGAGGAACATCACCAGTTTCTTCCTCCTGCAGACTCGGGGAAGACTCCTGCTGTGGTGCTTGCTGCTTGCCTTTCTTGGGCATCTTGGAAAGGTTGGCTGGAGATGGGAGGGTTCTTCTTCTGTCTGTGTTTGCGAGATAAGTGACCATGTGGCCCACGGGTGCTGTTTATATACCCCTTGGATCAGGTCACGTGAGAGGCAATTATACAGCTCGCCACCACCTCGCGCTAACTTCGTGCCCACCTCGCACTAACCTCGTACCACCCCGCACCACACCTCGTGACACCTCGCGCCCAGGTAGCACGAGCTCGCACCACTGCGCGCCAGGCGCGACGTCATGCCAATAGGCGCGAGGTGTCTCGAACAGGGTACGAGGTGTCATGAGGTGATGGCACAAGGTGGGGCCGACGTCGCCACTTCGTACCACGTCGGGAAAAAAAATGAAACTGTTTTAATTTTAACGCGACGTCGTGCCACCTGCCTCGACTTCCCCGACTTGGTGGCAAGAGGTCTGCACGAGCTGCCACGCTGTTGGGCACGAGTTGGCGCGAATTGGGTGCACACTCACCTCGTGCCACGTCGTGCCCAAAAAGTGCGCGTGTGGCAACCCGCCTTAACTCTGTACAAGGGCCTTATCCGTCCATGTATGGAGTATGCTTCACATGTCTGGGGGGGTTCCACTCATACTGCTCTTCTAGACAAGGTGGAATCAAAAGCTTTTTGTCTCATCAACTCCTCTCCTCTAACTGACTGTCTTCAGCCTCTCTCTCACTGCCACCATGTTGCATCTCTAGCTGTCTTCTACTGCTATTTTCATTCTAACTGCTCTTCTGATCTTGCTAACTGCATGCCTCCCCTCCTCCTGTGGCCTCGCTGCACAAGACTTTCTTCTTTCTCTCACCCCTATTCTGTCCACCTCTCTAACGCAAGAGTTAACCAGTATTCTCAGTCATTCATCCCTTTCTCTGGTAAACTCTGGAACTCCCTCCCTGCTTCTGTATTTCCACCTTCCTATGACTTGAATTCCTTCAAGAGGGAGGTTTCAAGACACTTATTCATCAATTTTTGACTACTGCTTTGACCCTTTTATGGGACTGGCATTTCAGTGGGCATTCTTTTTTTATTGGATTTTTGTTGCCCTTGGCCAGTGTCCTTCCTACATAAAAAAAAAAAATAAAAAAAAAAAATATATATATATATATATATATATATATATATATATATATATATATATATATATATATATATATATATATATATATATATATATATATATATATATATATATATATATATATATATATATATATATATATATATATATATATATATATATATATATATATATATATATATATATATATATATATTCAAACACACACACACACACACACACACACATATATAGTCTCTCTTTCAGTTATTTATGCTTGAGAAAAAGAAAGAGAGAGAGAGAGAGGAGGGTCGGGTTACAGAAGGAGATAGGGAGGGGGATATGAGGTGTAGTTTAATTTACATGTCACAACTTCTGTTCGGTGATATTCACCTACTAAAATCTGTTGAGTTGATGTGTCACTTTAGCTAAAAGTAGGGAGCCATTTGTACATATCCCAATCACACCATCTCACTACCACTACAATACCCAGCTCATACCACTATTCTGTTGCTACATGTCCCATCATGTCTCTTCACATTCCTCCAGGCTGTGTATGAGGAGATCCAGAACCATAAGCCGGATGTAGTGAGGCAGACAGTGCGGGAAAACTACCGCTATGATGAGAATGTATTGCCCTCCAAGCCTCTGCCGGAACGCAAGATTATTGTGCCCACATCTGGTGCTGCCGAAGTCATCTATGCTAATGGTGTGTACGTGTGTTTGTGTGTGAGAAAGAAAAGGAAAGGGAGAAAGAAATATTACATGAAATTGGATACTAAGTCTTTAAGTCGTATAGGGCATATAACAAAGGTGATGTAAGCAAAATTCTCAGGATCAGTAATCAGGATAAAACAAGAAACAATGGATTCAAGTTTGAAAAAGTTGGATTTAGAAAAAGAGAGTGGTAGATGAATGGAATGGATTCAGTAATCAGGTTGTTAGCACTGAGTTATTACAGAACTTTAAAAGAAGATAGAGAAATTTATGGATGGAGATGATTAGTAGGAATAAGTAGGTATGCTTCATACAGGGACTGCCACATGTAGGCCTGATGGCTTCTTGCAGCTTCCCTTATTTTCTTATGCTCTTATTGTTCTTGTTACTCTACATAGAGGTTATCTGTTGAACTAAGATTTCCTGTAATGTACTGGTCAGCTCACTTCACAGCTAATATGTCCCAGGTTCAGTCCCCGCGTAAGGTGAGACACTTACCTGTGTTATCTAGCTTTTCATAGGTGCTGGGTATCTATTAGGTGTTGTGTTATTGTTTTCTGCTACAGCACTTGTCTGTGGTGCCTTACTGTGAAGAGGCTGACTTTTAAGATCATGGTTCCTGTTGCATGGGCCACCTACAACGTTCATTAATTTTGACATATTTAACACATATCCTGTGGGTGGTAGCAACCCCACATTGGGATGCATTTGAAGCTGTATATCCTCCATTTGCCAGCAGCCACTAGCCAGAAAGGAGGTAGATGGTATGCTTATGGCTTGTAGAGCATAACAGAGTTAATGGAAAGCCTGACCTATATGAGGTCAGGTCATATTAAAAACATATAATGGTGCCTTGTCTTACAGGTGCACCAACTTATGAGTTTTCCGAGTTGCTTTGCGTTGCAAGCCAAAATCCAAGTTACAAGCAAGTTTCAAATATGCAGGCACTAGTTGGTATAGCATTTGCCCAGCATCCTGCACCTCACTCATTCACTTCACATGGTTACTTCACCATGGAAGTATCTCTGTTGTGTTGTGCTCACATTCTGTGCTCTTTGTTCAGTTATTTTGCCAAATTTTTTTTTCTAACCATGGGTTCTAAGAAGGTAAGTGCAAAGGACAGTGCTGAGAAGAAAAAGCAGATGATGTCAATTGAATATTGAATTAAAGCATGAAATCATAGAAAAAACATGAGTGAAGTGTGCATGTAGTCAACTTGGTGAGGCAATGTGAGCATAGTACTTCTACAATATGTACCATACTGAAGCAGGAGTTAACAAAGACTATAATGCCAGCCAAGAGTGTTGGAATAATTTCTAAGCCATCCATGAAAAGATGGAAAAGCTGCTGTTGGTGTGATTGACAGAGAAGCAGCTTGCAGTAGATACCATGACAGAGGGTATCATCTGTGAGAAGGCACGAGCCATTTATGCTGATTTGCTGCAGCAGACCCCAGGCACTTTAACAGATGAAGCATTGGAAGAGTCATTTAAAGCCAGTTATGGCTAGTTCTACAATTTTAGAAGGACCAGCATTCACTCCATCATCAGGCATGATGAGGCAATGAGCTCAGATGTGAAGGCAACTGAGGATTACCTCAAAACTTTTGTTGAAATGATAGCAGCTGAAGGATACATCTCCCAGCAAGTCTTTAACAAGACAGGGCTCTTCTGGAAGAAGATACCAAAGAGGACTTACATAACAGCAGAGATGATGTCAGGCCACAAACCCATGAAGGATAGGTTAACCCTTGCACTGTGCACCAATGCAAGTGGTGACCATAAGATCAAGCTGCGTCTTGTATATCATTCAGAAAATCCCAGAGTCTTTAAGTTGCATAAGATTCTACAAGAAAAACTTTAGGTTATGTGGAAAGCAAATCTGAAGACATGAGTCACCAGGCAGTTCTTTGTGGAGTAGATAAACTTGGTCTTTGGTCCTGCTGTTAAGAAGTATCTCCGGGAAAGTAACCTACCTTTGTAAGCCCTTCTCATCCTTAACAGTACACCCACTCACCCACCAAACCTTGAAGACAACATCCTCAAAGAGTTCAAGTTTATAAAGGTTGTCTACCTTCTACCCAACAACACCCTTATCCTGCAGCTTGTGGACCAGCAGGTTATTTCTAATTTCAAGAAGCTCTTCACCAAGCACTTCTGCCATTGCTTTGAGATGACAAGAGACCACAAACCTCACCTTTCAAGAATTTTAGAAGAACCACTATAACATCGTAATATACCTCAAAATTATTGATATGGCCTGGTAGGGTGTCACAAAGAGAACCTTGACCTCTTTGTGGAACAAGCTGTGGCCTGAGGTTGTGCCCAAAAGGGACTTCAAAGGATTTGAACCTGAAGTGGTAGTGGTGGAGATTTTGTCCATCAGAAAGCCCATGGCCCTGGAAGTGGATGAAGGAGATGTGAACAAGCTCATTGAGGAACACTCTGAGGAACTGACGATGGAGGAGTTAAAGGAACTACAGATGCAGCAGCATATGGAGGCTTCACAGGAAGTTGGTACAGTGGAGGAGCCAGAGGCAGATGAGGTTATCTCTACAAGTGAGGCAGAGAAAATGTTGGGGATGTGGGAGAGACTTTCAGAGTTTATTGAAAGGAAACACCCAGAAAAGTTGCAACTGGTTGTGCATTGACAGTATATAATGACACTTGCATAACTCATTTATAAGATATTCTGAAAAGGAGGATGAAACAAACCTCCTTGGATCCCCTGCAGATGAAAGTGAGAAATGCATGGGAAAAAGGGGAAAAATCAATGGAGATTAAGTTAAATAAAAGTAAAGTGAAAAAAATTTAAAAAAAAATTTTGTTTTTAAGTTCAGCAATAAAGTGTACTATTAAGAGTGTAGTAAGTAAGTTAAGCGATTAAGTGATAGAGTTTATGACAAATGAAAGCAACTGTTACATACCCAGCTGTCCTAACAACCCAAAACAAACCCAAGCTGATAAGCAAGCAGACCTCACAATGCCACAACTCCTCCTCCACCGCCCTTCCTTGGTTATAACCAGGCATGCAAACATTCACACACTGATAATGATAGAAAGAAGCCCTATGGATACTGAATATATTGTCACACAAAATAAGTCACATACAGAAGTTTACAGCCATAGGTCTCACCATGATAAATGCACAGCTGGGCCAGCTACCCATCACATGCAGCCTCTCACCTGACTGCCCTGCCACTGCACATATACAGGTTCACATCCATCATACACTTTACACAGATTTACGTATCCAAAACACAGTCCCACTGCCTATTACCTGGACCAGACATACAAGTACACATTCCCTAAACACCAGCCCTTATACACACTACTCTACAAGAGGAAGGAGTGGTAAGACAACACTACCTATCCTGTGTGACAGACATCAGGGCACTACCTGGCCACCCACGGCTGGATGCTCTCACTACCTCCCCAACCAATAGCTGGATGCCACACAGAGCTGGGTCATATTAGAAAACGGGGAGCTGTTTATGGGTAACTGAATAGTTTTGTTCTGCATAGATAACAAGATTGCTATACAACTAGCTAGATCAATCATGTACCTGTGACACCTCCCTCATAAAAGAAGCTTTATGGCTGAAATAAAACAGAAATAATCCTTAAAGAAGTGAGTGATTTTGAGACATGATCTTTAATTACATGCACAAAAAAGTTTTACCCCAAAAGACAATAAAAATTTACATTGTAATCCTGGATGCATGTATCGAATTGGACATGCACAAAAAAAATAATAATAAATAAATAAGGAAAACAGACTAGGCAATATGAATATATAACATGTGAAATAGCTTACTCCCCTGGCAGTTAAACATATAAGAGTGCATCAGCAAGCACCCCCTAATGTGTTTAATTCCTAAGTTATATGCTTGGAATAGCCTTTGGTTCTTATGCTGCATTCGTTCCAAGAAAGTTAGGGAGTTATGGTCAGTATAAATTATCACTGGATAACCAACATTTGCTACATACACTGAAAACCTTTCTAGAGCCCATACCAAACCTAAAGCTTCCTTTTCAATGGTGGCATAGTTTTTTGATAAGTGTTAAACTTTGAAAATAACAAATAGGTTTTAACACATTTTCATCTTCCCGAAGCAGAACAGCCCTGGCTCCAGTGTCACTGGCATCCATGTGGATAATGAACTCTTTTTGGAGATTTGGTGCATGTAGGACTGGAAAGCTGGTCAACTTCTGTAAACTTTCAAAGGCCACTCAAACTTCTGTTTTGAGCTTAATAATAGTCAAGCTTGTTGCTTCAGGTTGAGGAAACAGAGCTTCCAGGTGGGTAAGGTGTTCTGCCCAGGACTTTGATGTGACAACAGTATCATCCAAGTAACAGTGGACTCTCTCCAGGCCTTGTAGTAACAGTTCTATTAGTCGCTGCATGGCAAGCACATGCTGTAGACCGAATGGGAGCCTTTTGTGGGAGAATAGGCCATCTGGGGTGATAAAACTTGATATGGGCTGAGTGCACTTCATCAGTGCAATTTAATGATAACCAGACTGAATCCACTTTGGAGAGAAAATTTGCTTGTCCCACATCATCAATGACGTCCTCAATTTTTTTTTTTTTTTTTTTTTTATGTAGGAGGGACACTGGCCAAGGGCAACAAAAATCCAACAAAAAAAAAAAAAAAAAAAAATACCCACTGAGATGCCAGTCCCATAAAAGGGTCAAAGCAGTAGTCAAAAATTGATGAATAAGTGTCTTCAAACCTCCCTCTTGAAGGAATTCAAGTCATAGGAAGGTGGAAATACAGAAGCAGGCAGGGAGTTCCAGAGTTTACCAGAGAAAAGGACGAATGATTGAGAATACTGGTTAACTTTTGCGTTAGAGAGGTGGACAGAATAGGGGTGAGAGAAAGAAGAAAGTCTTGTGCAGCGAGGCCGTGGGAGGAGGGGAGGCATGCAGTTAGCAAGATCAGAAGACCAGTTAGCATGAAAATAGCGGTAGAAGGCAGCTAGAGATGCAACATTGCGGCAGTGAGAGAGAGAGGCTGAAGACAGTCAGTTAGAGGAGAGGAGTTGATGAGACGAAAAGCTTTTAATTCCACCCTGTCTAGAAGAGCAGTATGAGTGGAACCCCCACAGACATGTGAAGCATACTCCATACATGGATGGATAAGGCCTTTGTACAGAGTCAGCAGCTGGGGGTTCAGAAAAACTGGCGGAGACGTCTCAGAACGCCTAACTTCATAGAAGCTGTTTTAGCTAGAGATGAGATGTGAAGTTTCCAGTTCAGATTACAGGTAGTCGCCGACTTACAACGACATTAGGTTCTGACAGAGCCGTTGTAAGACGATCTTGTCATAACTCGAACAGTATTATTTTTAATTTATTTATAGGTTTGAATCAAATACATAATTGGTTATTACATTTGATTTATTTGCAAAACATAAAAATACAAAATACATTACAAGATTACGAATCATTTTACACTTTCGGACAAAACTAATTTTAATATTTAATTAATAGAAATTATTGTCTGCTGGTGGTTGGCTGGGGATCGTTGGGGTAATCGCTGGGAGTACTGGTAGATGGAGAAGATGTTTTTTTTTCATAAACATGTTGAGTTTTGTTTGAATGGTTCGTTTTTTTTTTTCTCTTCACAAATTTCCCAGTATGGATGAAAAGCATCTAGAACCATGCGTTCAATTCTTGAAAATTTTTCAATATTTGTATCCATTCCTTCAAAATGAGCAAAAAGTTTATTCAACTGCGATAAACCTTCTGCTAAGCCTTTAGTAGTGAACATTCTTTGTGGTTCCTCTTCCTTCTTTTCTGCTGCTGCTTCTTTCTTCTGCTACTTTTTCTTCTTCCAACTCAATCAGATCTTCATTTCTTAGTTCTTCAGATTCTTTGTCTAGCAATTCCTCAATTTCTTCCATTTCACATTCTAACGACAGATCTTTAGCTAGTTTCACAATTTTGTCACGAATCATTTCTAGTTCATTCTCATTATCAAATCCATCAGAAGTACTCACATAGATATACGCGACAGTAACGACACAAACACACTGAAGCTGCAGACTAGCAGATAGGTAATCTCTCAAAAGAACGCGCTGCCAGCAGCGGGAAAAATTATCGTATGCACGCTCGACATATCTTAGCCAAATAGCTATCATACAAAAATTAAATATTATCATATTGTCATCGTCGTAAAGTTGGTCTGTCATAAGTCGCATATGTCGTAAGTCGGCAACTACCTGTATAAGTATAGGACAGACCAAGGATGTTCAGTGTAGAAAAGGGTGACAGTTGAGTGTCATTGAAGAAGAGGGGATAGTTGTCTGGAAGGTTGTGTCAAGTTGATAGATGGAGGAATTGAGTTTTTGAGGCATTGAACAATACCAAGTTTGCTCTATCCCAATCAGAAATTTTTGAAAGATCAGAAGTCAAGCATTCTGTGGCTTCCCTGTGTGAAATGTTTACTTCCTGAAGGGTTGGACGTCTATGAAAAGACGTGGAAAAGTGCAGGGTGGTATCATCAGCGTAGGAGTGGATAGGACAAGAAGTCTGGTTTAGAAGATCATTGATGAATAATAAGAAGAGAGTGGGTGACAGGACAGAACCCGGAGGAACACCACTGTTAATAGATTTAGGAGAAGAGCAATGACCTTCTACCACAGCAGCAATAGAATGGTCAGAAAGGAAACTTGAGATGAAGTTACAGACAGAAGGATAGAAGCCGTAGGAGAGTAGTTTGGAAATCAAAGCTTTGTGCCAGACTCTGTCAAAAGCTTTTGATATGTCCAAGGCAACAGCAAAAGTTTCACCAAAATCTCTAAAAGAGGATGACCCAAGACTCAGTAAGGAAAACCAGAAGATCACCAGTAAAGCGGTCTTGACAGAACCCATACTGGCAATCAGATAGAAGGTTGTGAAGTGATAGATGTTTAAGAATCTTCCTGTTGAGGATAGATTCAAAAACTTTAGATAGGCAGGAAATTAAAGCAATAGGACAGTAGTTTGAGGGATTAGAACGGTCACCCTTTCTAGGAACAGGCTGAATGTAGGCAAACTTCCAGCAAGGAGGAAAGGTAGAAGTTGACAAACAGAGCTGAAAGAGTTTGACTAGGCAAGGTGCAAGCAAGGAGGCACATTTTTGGAGAACAAAAGGAGGGACCCCATCAGGTCCATAAGTCTTCCGAGGGTTTAGGCCAGCAAGGGCATGGAAAACATCATTGCGAAGAATTTTAATAGGTAGCATGAAGTAGTCAGAGGGTGGAGGAGAGGGAGAAACAAGCCCAGAATCGTCTAAGGTAGAGTTTTTAGCAAAGGTTTGAGCAAAGAGTTTAGCTTTAGAAATAGATGTGATAGCAGTGGTGCTATCTGGTTGAAATAAAGGAGGGAAAGAAGAAGAAGCAAAGTTATTAGAGATATTTTTGGCTAGATGCCAGAAGTCACGAGGGGAGTTAGATCTTGAAAGGTTTTGACACTTTCTGTTAATGAAGGAGTTTTTGGCTAGTTGGAGAACAGACTTGGCATGGTTCAGGGCAGAAATATAAAGTGCATGAGATTCTGGTGATGGAAGGCTTATGTATCTTTTGTGGGCCACCTCTCTATCATGTATAGCACAAGAACAAGCTGTGTTAACCAAGGTTTAAAAGGTTTAGGTCGAGAAAAAGAGTGAGGAATGTACGCCTCCATGCCAGACACTACCACCTTTGTTATGCGCTCAGCACACAAAGACGGGTCTCTGACACGGAAGCAGTAGTCATTCCAAGGAAAATTAGCAAAATACCTCCTCAGGTCCCCCCAACTAGCAGAAGCAAAACGCCAGAGGCACCTTTGCTTAGGGGGATCTTGAGGAGGGATTGGAGTGATAGGACAAGATACAGATGTGAGATTGTGATCAGAGGAGCCCAACGGAGAAGAAAGGGTGACAGCATAAGCAGAAGGATTAGAGGTCAGGAAAAGGTCAAGAATGCTGGGCGTATCTCCAAGATGGTCAGGAATACGAGTAGGGTGTTGCACCAATTGCCCTATGTCATGGAGGATAGCAAAGTCGTAGGCTAGTTCACCAGGATGGTCAGTGAAGGGAGAGGAAAGCCAAAGCTGGTGGTGAACATTGAAGTCTCCAAGAATGGAGATCTCTGCAAAAGGGAAGAGAGAATGTGCTCCACTTTGGAAGTTAAGTAGTCAAAGAATTTCTTATAGTCAGAGAAGTTAGGTGAGAGGTATACAGCACAGATAAATTTAGTTTGAGAGTGACTCTGTAGTCGTAGCCAGATGGTGTAAAACTCGGAAGATTCAAGAGCGTGGGCACAAGAGCAGGTTAAGTCATTGCACACATAAATGCAACATCCAGCTTTAGATTGAAAATGAGGATAAAGTAGGAGAGAACAGAATAGGGGCTACTGTCAGTTGCCTCAGACATCTGAATTTCAGTGAGGAAAAGAAGATGAGGTTTAGAAGAGGAGAGGTGGTGTTCTACAGATTGAAAATTAGATCTTAGACCACAAATGTTGCAGAAGTTAATGAAGAAAAAAGTTGAGGGGAGTGTCAAGACACTTAGGGTTGTCGACAGAAAGGCAGGAATAGATGAAGAGAATGGAGCAATCTGTTTGCAAGAAAAAATTCTCACATATGCTCAAAACAGCAGATGAAGAAAATAGAATGAATAGAAAAAGATGTCAGCCATACTGTCAAATGATCTCATTGGATGAGGAATGGAAAATTGCAGCAAAATGAGCTAAGAAAATGTCAATCTTTTTTTGTAGCTATGAAGATAATCCATTCATGTGCTTGTATTGCTTCAGTTTGAAGCATCATAGCTAATACATAAAGGGAATGCAATGAACTCACAATATTATGTTGTGCATTTATTAATCTTGTGTTCAAAATCATGAATGTTATATTTACTTTATGTTGGTATGTATGCAGGTTGAGTAAATTTTTCTCAAGGATCTTTTTTTATTATTTCTGCTAAGTGAAAATAAATTATTAATTCTGTGTTCAAAATCATATATTTATTTTGTGCATTTATACAAGTTGAGTAAATTTTTTCTCAAATGACCTTTCTTTTCTGCACAGTGAAACTATATTACTTTTCTTTTGTGTCAATGAATTACACCTTAAGATCAAGTAAATTATAAGGGAAAAATCAAGGAAAATGCATTTCTAGCACTACCAAAAAATATACATATTTGAAGGTAATTTGTCATGCCTGATTGCAGTATTATTTCAAAGTAATTTAGCTATGCATTAATGATGAAAAAAAACAATAAAGTTTTTGTAAATTATCATTCTTCAGTGCCTTATCCCTAACAAAAAGAATGTCTGATACACAAACATATAAATAGGTGCATCAGTATTGAATAATCAGAATGATAGTAATTGGCATTAAAAGGGCCACCGGTGGGTTGGGCTGCAACAGAGGAGTCAACCACCTGATCCAGTGGTGGGTCAGGTCACAACACGTATGTTAATATTTTTTCCTCTGTTACTGACATTACCCTCACCCTTTAAGCACTTTGACTTTGAACTATTGTTACTAAACTAAATTGCAGGAAAGCAGGAAAGAATAGAGAGAGAGATAGAGAGAGAGAGAGAGATTGTACTAAGCCTCCTCCTTCCCCATAGAATGGCACTAATCACTTCTTCCTCTTCCTCACCCTAATAGCATTCTCTTCCTCCCTTCTTTCATCCCAGACAAGGACATTAAACACTCCTTCATCCTCCAGACAATGGCCTGTTGGTGCCCTCTGTGACCAGCGACCTCCGTGCAGCCCTGCTTTCAACAGCCAATCAGCACGGCTTAACCAACTCACGGCAGCTGGAGATGATAGGCCGCGCTGCCACTGAGGTCATCATGTCCATCAGTGGCTGTAGTCACAGGTGGGTGGAATTGTGATAGTAATGATAACAGTAATGAGAGATTTTTCTCTATTCACCTTAAACTCATGAATGAATATTTTTTTATCACTTCTTTGAGATTGTGGATGTTTACCTAATTATGAAAAGTGAGATTACATTTCTGGAGTCCTTTCTTCATAAATACTTCAAGTTCATAAATACCCTTTGAATGTCTTTGCGTACTAAGATAAAATACAATTCACCAGAATTTTCACCAATGCATTGTGCAATTAGTATTGCTGTAATAGCAGCAGCAGCTTTGTGTTGAGGCATTTAGGTGCTAGTATTGACTGTTAGTGCTTCAATTCAGACTGGACCCTGGAAACAGCCAACAGCCACCAGTAGTGGTGGTCCTGTGTGGCAGCCACCTGCAGGGGGCAGCTGGAGTGAATACAGCACGTCAGCTGGAGTGTCAGGGGGTGCGTACCCTGGTGGTGACCCCGCCAGCCTCTTCCTCCACCCCCATCCCACTGCTACTGACTCATGAGCTGCAACTCTATGGCCTGACAGGTGGCCGCACAGTGGCTGACACCCGTGCCCTGCCCTCCACTCTTGATCTCATTGTGGACGCCAGGTTGGACCATGCTGGGCGGGCAGGGGAGGGTGGGGGTGGCCTGGCCTGGCTGGCCTCCACAGCAGCCTGGGCTTCAGCTTCCCGTGCCCCCGTGCTGGCCCTTGACCCTCCCAGTGACCTGGCTGCCCTGTCCTCCAGCCCCCCACCCCTGCCGGCCCGTGTCCTGCTGTGTGTAGCCCTGCCACTGGCTTACACCCCAGCCCGGGGCAAAGTGTACCTGCTCAGCCTGCCCCTTCCTTTACACACATTTGCTGCTGTGGGCATCAAATATGTGTCTCCCTTCGGTGCCAAGCTGGTCATTCCACTGCATCCATGTGAATAGACCTGACTCAACAGACTGCTCCCATCCACCGGTGACTCCATTACGGCCATGCCAGTACAACATTATCCACAACATCCCCATGCCCTCACAGCTTCCTCTAGCTGTGTGTGTGCATGTGTGCGTGTGTGTGGTCATGCCCAGTTCCAAACACTTACACAGGAAAATACTCAGACTGGTGTGTGTGTGTGTGTGTGTGTGTGTGTGTGTGTGTGTGTGTGTGTGTGTGTGTGTGTATGTGTGTGTGAGAGAGAGAGAGAGAGAGAGAGAGAGAGAGAGAGAGAGTTTAGGATTATAATACTTGACTTGAAAAAAAATCTTTGCATGGGAGAAAGGATAGTAAATTTACCAAGACTTTGGCAAACAAAGCTATTTATTTTTATACATATATAAAATTGCATACTTCATTTTTACACATTACCTTTGCAATCTATTTTTCTATCTAACCTAATCCACCTGCCATGTACAACCTCCTGACTTACTATGAAAAATTATAATGTTCTAATTTTCTACAGTAATGACTTGTATAATAGTGGAGAATGTTACTGAATCACAAAAATGTTTGATGGAATAATGTCTGCATAGTAAAGCAAACATCATTCTGTAAAAATACCAAAGTAAACACTAAAGTTGCATGGGATAGGAGGGTGACAGTGATATGTGGAGATGTTAGTGGGTGGTTGCATACATACAAAAACACACACACACACACACACACACACACACACACACACACACACACACACACACACACACACACACACACACAAAATGTTTTGTAGATATGTCATTGCATTTTTATAGAACTTTAGTGATAGGAAGTATTTTATAGTGACTTATATAAGAGGATGAGAGAGAGAGAGAGAGAGAGAGAGAGAGAGAGAGAGAGAGAGAGAGAGAGAGAGAGAGAGAGAATACTGATAAAATAATGACAGTGAAAGACCATCAAATAAGTATTATACATTTTCTGTTTTCTTTTAGAAGTACATAAATAAATTGTATTATTTTTTGGGGACACTTTCCTTCACCAGAATCTTACACTTCACACAAACATTGGATGGGTTCACTGTTCAAGATGGTAATCTTTCTAGTGTTACCTTCAAGTCTTATCCAGATACAAGTCTTCTCTAACCATTGATCTTGAGATGTTTTGCAAGACAGTCTTAATGCTTGGGAATGAATGCCATAAAATTTATTATTAATATAGAGAATTATACTTTGTTGTCTCATAGGGACTATTTTCAAAAGCTGCAGAAATAATTGGTAAGGTTCTCATGGGTAATTTTGCCATTGATGATTCAGAATCCATTTTAAAGTATTACTAGAATCATGAAGACGCCCTTAAAAACCCCAGTAACTTACACTAGAGACTGTTGCTAGAATCATGAAAACACCCTTGAAAGCCCAATACCTTCCACTGGAGATTGCTGAATTATTACTAGAATCATGAAGGCCCTTGATAATCTGACTAGTTTATTAAGATTACTGTTAGCTTAGAAAATTGGTAAATAGTGAAGATTATTGGTTCTTACTTATAGGAAATTATCAAGTGAGGTATAACTATTTAATTCAAATATTCAGATACTTATTAATCTGTTATAGTTATTTTGTTTGTATTTATTAACTTATTTATTTTTACATATCTATTCTTATTTACTCATTTATCAATTGTATTTCTCTTATTTGTCTATTCATTTACTTGTTTTATTCATTTTATTGATCTTTATTTTTATTTATTTATCTGTTGAGCTGTATTTACATGAGAAGCCCATACAAGATCTGGGAGGAATACATTTTTTCATCTTATTAAAAACCATGGCAACTTCCACTGAAGCCTATTGAAAGTGGCTGGGATAAGACATGTGTACACTGAAAAGTTTGGGAATGCAGTCTATATTCAGTCAATTCATTGATCTTGTTACTGCTGTGTAATTTACCTGGGGAAGTCCTTTAGGAATTTATTAATCTCATTCATTTACGATTTGATATGGACAATAAAGTTTCAAGTGGTGTCTTATATGGATCAACCTTATGGAATCTTTTGGCTCATAACTTGAAATGCCTTGATTAGCATCTTACAAGAATTGTTTCCAAAGTTTATTATGATGATTAGTTCACTTCTCACACCTCTGTTCGCAACTGATGATGATGAATCTCTGCTAAATTATCTCTACAGTCATGAAAATGCCCTTGAAAGTCCCAGTAACTTCCAATGTAAGCTGTTACATTTTCATTAGAATGACAAAAACACCCTTGAAAACCCCAATAACTTCCATTAGAGCCTATTAAACTATCACTTGAATCACAAAAAAAGAAGAAAAAATTAAAGCCCAAATGTTTTCCACTGATCTATAAAACTATCATTAGAATCATGAAAACACACTGAAAAAACCCAATAACTTTCACTGGAGTCTGTTAAAATATATCACTTGAATCACACACACACACACACACACACACACACACACACACACACACAAATATTTCTAGATATGTGTAAACTCAACATAATAGATCCCATAGTGTTAGTGTATTGTAAGGTATGGGGACGTATCTGAAATTGGGTGTGTATCATAAAAATGTGTATGGTTCTGCAAAAGATGTGTACACTTGTTTTATGGAGAAATTCAGTTCCCAGGACCAACCTCTGCAGTATAACAAGATATGTCACTCTTTAGTATCTTGCTGGCATCAGATCTTAAAAATTTCTCAACGGATGTGGCCAGGTACACTTTCAAATTATCTATAGAGTGAAATTGCTCTTAAGCCTAAAAGCAACAAGCCTGATGCAAGTACACACAAGGACAAGCCCTGGAGTACTCCATGTACGTATCATTTTGATCCCACCGTTTGAAGAGCCCTGCAGTTTTCTTCTATACTAGAAGGCTCTAATCCAACTTAACAATGGGTCATCAATGCCTATTAGGGACAACTTCAGCAATAACACTCCATGATTGACTATACTGAATGCTTTACTATATTCAAAGTAAAGGATGTCCACTGGTGAGCCAGAATCTGCATTCTGATTGACTTAATCATAAGCCAGCAGAAGTTGGTCAGTCACTGATAAGCCTACATGGAGGCTGAATTTGATGTGGTACATGACAGCAAGGCATTGGAATGAAAATTGTTTTTTAATTGAGAGATAATAGCTATTTCAAGTGTTTTTTTTAAAGACTGAAGTTAAGGTAATGGGTGAGTAGTTAGTTGGCTCTGAGTGTATCCTGCCCTTGAACAGAGGTAGAAAATTTGCAGACTTCCATTTATCATGCACCTTCATTGATTGTATTTCTCCAAGACATAAGGTATAGGGGATAGCATAAAACCAATGCATACTTCTTAAAAATGATAGATGGCCATCAGGACCACAGCTGAAAGAGGGTTTCATTCTATTAAGAGAATCAAAGATCTCATTTATTGCTGTCTTTTTAAATTCATAACATGATGCAGAACTGATTCAGCAAAGGATCTAGCAGTTCATCATCGACAAACACTGCGGAAAAGTACATTAGCCATAGGTGCACAGTCAGTAGTATAGCAAATGCTGTCCACTATGAGTGACCAACTGAGGGGTGATCAACTCTTTTTTTTTTTTTTTTTTTTATTGATCTTTATCTTGAGGGATATCAACCCTCACCAGCCAAGCCTCTAACCAGTCCCAAAGAGAATTGTCCAAAAGAATATCCAAAATTATGAGAATTATGAGAACTCTCTTGAAACCTTGAAAGCATTTGTCACAAGGAGTAAGAATTCATAATTAGGTGAGTTCCAGAGATATCAAAGACTGAGAATACTAGTTAACTCTTTTGTGGGAAACACTGAGGCCAACACAGCAACAAATGAGGCCCACTCCCACCCCTCTCTTATAGACCTTCTCAGACCAGACTGACCTACTGACCAACCTACAGAAAGACTAACTCACACTTGGAAAGACACCTGACAGATACCCTACAGTACACAACACACAGACACATCAGACAGACCCAAAAGACATGACTGAAGAAATGGACTGGGGAAAGCTGAGAAGAGCAAATGATGTGCAAGATAAGTATGACATTTTTATGGAACTATATAAGACAGGAGTGAATAAATATGTCCAACTATACAAACCTAAAGAAAAGGAAAACAAGTGTGGTTTAATGCAAGATGTGCAGGAGCAAAGAAAAAGGGAGATGGAGCATGGATAAAAATTAAAAGAAATTGAAACCAAAAAAGATAAAGAAGACTTTAAGATAGCAAGAAATGAATGTGTGAAAATAAGAAGAGAGGAAGAGAAAGGATATGAAAAGGACATAGTTGAAAAATGCAAGGGCAAGCCTAAACTGTTCTACAGATTCATAAATGGAAAAATTAAACTAAGAGAAAAAAACTAGAAAGGCTGAAGAATGGAAATGAAACATATGAAAACCCAAAATGCATGAGTGAATTACTAAACAAAAAGTTTCAAGAAACAGAATTTAAAGAACTACAAGATGAGAAGACAAAAAAGCAAATATGGGAAATTACAGTAATCAAAGAAGTTTATAAAATGAGAGAGGAACTTGAAGAGAGAAAAGTAACAGCACAAGATGGAGTATCAGGTTTAATTTTAAAAGAGTGCAGGAAACAGTTAATTGAACCAGTATATGACATAATAAAGTACTCATTATTAACTGGAAGACTGCCCAAGGAATGGAAGAGAGCAGACATAGTGCCAATTTATAAAAGTGGAAAGAAAGAACCATTAAACTATAGACCAGTATCAATGACTAGTATAGTATGTAAGATCTGTGAAAATTGATAAAGAAGCAGAGGACAAAGTTTCTCAAAAAACATTTAATATCAGAAAAAAAGTATGGCTTTAGACAAAAACAATCATGCATAGCAAAGTTGATGAGTTTCTATTCGAGTGACTGATATAACATAAGAGAGAGAGATGGATGGATAGACTGTGCATTTAGAACTAAAAAAAAAAAGCTTTTGACAAAGTTCCCCACAACAGGCTACTATGGAAGCTAGAAAATGTAGGAGGATTAAATGGAAAAATAATAAACTGGATAGAAAACTACTTAAAGGGAAGAAAATGAGAACAGTAGTAAAAAATGTAAAATCAAAATGGAGAAAAGTAGATAGTGGAGTACCACAAGGATCAGTGCTGGCACCAATACTTTTCCTGATCTACATAAATGATATGCCTGAAGTGAAGGAGTAAAGAGTTACATGAATTTATTTGCAGACAATGCAAAATTACAAAGACATAAGAAACAACAAAGACTATGAAATTCTACAAGAGGATTTGAATAAAATCTGGGTCTGGAGTCAGAAATGGGAGATGGAATTTAATGTGAAAAAATGTCATGTAATGGAAATGGGAAAAAAGTTAAGAAACCAAAATGGACATGTAAAATGGGAAATGAAGAAATAATAAAAGTACAAGAAAAGAAAGCTCTGTGAGTGATAATACAGGATAATCAACAGTCAGAGAAGCATGTAGAAAAGATACACACAGATACATATAAAATGGTGAGAAATATTGGAACAGCATTCCACTACATGGATAAAGATATGATGAGAAAGATAATTACCACTATGTTTAGACCAGAGCTGGAATATGCTGAATCAGTGTGGTCTCCCCACAAGAAGAAACAAAAAAAAACTAGAAAGGATACAAAGGATGGCAATGAAGATGGTTCCAGAACTGGAAGAATTAACATATGAAGACAGGTCAAAGGAAATGAATCTGCCAACATTGGAACAAAGAAGAGATAGGGGAGATTCAATACTGATATATAAATTGTGGAATGGAGTGGAAAAAATTGATAATGAGAAACTATTCAGAGAAGAAGGAAATAACAATTTCATACAAGGACACAGCATAAAACTAAGAAAAGGAAGATGCTTAAGTAACATAGAAATATAGTTTCCCACAGAGAAATACAGAAGTTTGGAACAGGCTAAGTGAGGATGTAGTATCAGCAACAAGTGTGTATAACTTTAAGGAAAAGCTGGACAGGTGTAGATGTGGAGACAGGATAGGTAATTTACAGGGCCTGAGCCCTGTAAATTACAACTACATAATTATACACCACTGCTGGGCCCACTCCACCAGCCATGTCCTAGACACTGCAGTCACCAGACTCAGGACAGGACACAGCTGCTTCACTGCCCACATGCACAGGCTGGGCCTGACAAACACCCCCTACTGCCCTTGCTGCCCCACACAGCCAGACACTCCAAAACACCAGCTGCTACACTGCCCTCACCATCACTCTCACCACACTGCTCTCCACTCACTGGCATCACTCCACATCCACATCCACATTTGGGAGTAATGATTCAGGACACACTATCACCTGAAAGACACATAAACAGGATATTCAGCTCTACATACAGCTTATTAAAAAACATTAATGTGGCATTTGACTATTTAGATAAAGAAATGAAGAAAATTATAACAAGCATGTCCTAAATTGGAATAGGCAGCAGTAGTTTGGGCTCCACATAGAAAAAAAGATATACAGAAACTGAAAAGAATACAGAGGATAGCCACAAAGATGGTACCAGAATTGAAAAACTTAAGCTATGAAGAAAGACTTGAAGAGATGGGATTACCAACACTACAAGAGAGAAGAGGAAGAGGAGACCTGATAACAATGTACAAATTAGTAAACAATACTGAAACAATAGACAGAAACGACTTGGTACCACAGATGGAGGAAGAAGAGAGACGGATGAGGGGGCATGGGAAGAAAATAAAGAAGAGTGGATGTTCAAGCAACATCAAGAAATGTAGCTTCCTGTATAGAACTACTGAAATCTGGAATGATATGAAGAAAGAGATGATTGTGGCAAACAGTGTACACATGTTTAAAGAGAAACTGGATAAATATGGTTATGGAGACAGGACAAAATGAGCTTTGGCTTATGCCCTGTACAATACAACTAGGTAAATACAGGCCATCACCAGCAGACCTCCTGGGTGGTTCCCAAGACCCAAGCCTGGCCTTCAGAAAACTGGACAGCTCACCAAAATCTAACCAGATAACCTGTCTGCTACCAGCACCTTTGGGGCACTATAGGCTTTGGCACCACAACCTGCAATACCCACAAATCCCCAACAAAAACAAGAACAAGTTAACTCTTGTGTTAGGGAGGTGGACAGAATAGGGATGAAAACAAAAACCTTTGTGCAGCAAGACCATGGGATGGGGCAGAGAAGGGAGGCATGCAGTTTGCAAGATCAAAAGGACAGTTAACATGAAAGTAGCAATGGAAGATGCAAGAGATGCAACATTGCAATGGAGAGAGAGGGAAGCTGAAGACAGTTAAGACATATCAATATAGTAGCAGTCTGGTTCACACAAATTGTGATGTCACAGCAGGTGGATAAACACTTTAAACACTTTCTCATAGCCTTGGATTTAAGATACATGCATGGATTTCTTTACTGGTTGATGGGCCAGTCTTTATGGTAAGCAAAGTTTTTCAGGCAAAAATATATGGGCATATATGTAAACATGTATTAATAATTCTAGATTTGAGACTCCACTTAAGAAATATCTATATACTAATTAAACTTATATGCTTATATAAAATAAGGGAAATATGGATAAAGAGATAAGGAGATGACTATGACAATACATGGAGTAAGATGGAATAAATGTGGGTACACTTATATAAAGTTAATAAGGTAAGTGAGATAAGGTGTTGAATATGAATAACATGGGGTAAGGTGGAATAAATGGAGATACACATTATGAATAAGATGGCAAGGTGTGAAGTAATAAGATAGGGTTGATGATAATGGTGTTGCAAATAGGTATATAATAAGACACTGAATGAAGATAAGGTGGGAACAGAATGTTGAAGGAAAAACATTGGCTATTACACATCCAGAAGATGACTCTTAAGTTTACTTTTAAATTCACGAAGTGAGTGGACTTTCTTAATATATAAAGGCAGGGAATTCTATATTAGAGAGCCTAAGTACCTACATAGTTGAATGTCAGAAGAGATTTAGGCAGTGAGTTGGTGTATATAGGCACTCTCTGTGTCGTGTGGTGTAGTCATGAGATGGAAGAGAGACATTGATTAAGTTTTTGTACATGTAGGTTGAAATAGGAAGTGTTGTTATGTTTTCAAGCTTCAGCATGTTCATGTTTTTTAAGTGGAGTGATGTGTTCAAGATGCGAGCTGTTTGTGATATTGAAT
This sequence comes from Scylla paramamosain, assembly GCF_035594125.1. NCBI lineage: Eukaryota > Metazoa > Arthropoda > Malacostraca > Decapoda > Portunidae > Scylla > Scylla paramamosain. The sequence continues at coordinate 10,948,546 of NC_087187.1, forward strand.
TATGTTTATGCATTTTAAGTGTGTGGCATGAGTGGTACTCCAGATTGGATTACAATATTGTAGATGTGGAAATATGTGTACAAGGTAAAGTGTTTTTAGAACATCACAAGGCATAAAATCTCTTATTTTACATAGCATGGTAGTGCATCTTAAAAGTCTTTGGGAGATGTTACTTGTATGGAATTTAAAAGTTAGATGTTTGCCAAAGATGACTCCTAGAAACTTTTATTTGTTAGTTCTGTTTTTTTTTTTTTTTTTATGTAGGAAGGATACTGGCCAAGGGGAACAAAAATCTAATAAAAAAAAGCCCACTGAAATGCCAGTTCCACAAAAGGGTCAAAGCAGTGGTCAAAAATTGATGGATAAGTGTCTTGAAACCTCCCTCTTGAAGGAATTCAAGTCATAGGAAGGTGGAAATACAGAAGCAGGCAGGGAGTTCCAGAGTTTACCAGAGAAAGGGATGAATGATTGAGAATACTGGTTAACTCTTGCGTTAGAGAGGTGGACAGAATAGGGGTGAGAGAAAGAAGAAAGTCTTGTGCAGCGAGGCCGCGGAAGGAGGGGAGGCATGCAGTTAGCAAGATCAGAAGAGCAGTTAGCATGAAAATAGCGGTAGAAGACAGCTAGATATGCAACATTGCGGCGGTGAGAGAGAGGCTGAAGACAGTCAGATAGAGGAGAGGAGTTGATGAGACGAAAAGCTTTTGATTCCACCCTGTCTAGAAGAGCAGTATGAGTGGAACCCCCCCAGACATGTGAAGCATACTCCATACATGGACGGATAAGGCCCTTGTACAGAGTTAGCAGCTGGGAGGGTGAGAAAAACTGGCGGAGACGTCTCAGAACACCTAACTTCATAGAAGCTGTTTTAGCTAGAGATGAGATGTAAAGTTTCCAATTCAGATTATAAGTAAAGGACAGACCGAGGATGTTCAGTGTAGAAGAGGGGGACAGTTGAGTGTCACTGAAGAAGAGGGGATAGTTTTCTGGAAGGTTGTGTCGAGTTGATAGATGGAGGAATTGAGTTTTTGAGGCATTGAACAATACCAAGTTTGTTCTGCCCATCAGAAATTTTAGAAAGATCAGAAGTCAGGTGTTCTGTGGCTTCCCTGCGTGATATGTTTACCTCCTGAAGGGTTGGATGTCTATGAAAAGACGTGGAAAAGTGCAGGGTGGTATCATCAGCGTAGGAGTGGATAGGACAAGAAGTTTGGTTTAGAAGATCATTAATGAATAGGTAATAAGAAGAGAGTGGGTGACAGGACAGAACCCTGAAGAACACCACTGTTAATAGATTTAGGAGAAGAACAGTGACCGTCTACCACAGCAGCAATAGAACGGTCAGAAAGGAAACTTGAGATGAAGTTACAGAGAGAAGGATAGAAACCGTAGGAGGGTAGTTTGGAAATCAAAGCTTTGTGCCAGACTCTATCAAAGGCTTTTGATATGTCCAAGGCAACAGCAAAAGTTTCACCAGAATCTCTAAAAGAGGATGACCAAGACTCAGTAAGGAAAGCCAGAAGATCACCAGTAGAGCGGCCTTGACGGAACCCATACTGGTGATCAGATAGAAGGTTGTGAAGTGATAGATGTTTAAGAATCTTCCTGTTGAGGATAGATTCAAAAACTTTAGATAGGCAGGAAATTAAAGCAATAGGACAGTAGTTTGAGGGATTAGAACGGTCACCCTTTTTAGGAACAGGTTGAATGTAGGCAAACTTCCAGCAATAGAGTAGAGCAAACAGTAAACAGTAGAGCGGCCTTGACGGAACCCATACTGGTGATCAGATAGAAGGTTGTGAAGTGATAGATGTTTAAGAATCTTCCTGTTGAGGATAGATTCAAAAACTTTAGATAGGCAGGAAATTAAAGCAATAGGACAGTAGTTTGAGGGATTAGAACGGTCACCCTTTTTAGGAACAGGTTGAATGTAGGCAAACTTCCAGCAAGAAGGAAAGGTAGATGTTGACAGACAGAGCTGAAAGAGTTTGACTAGGCAAGGTGCAAGCACGGAGGCACAGTTTCGGAGAACAATAGGAGGGATCCCATCAGGTCCATAAGCCTTCCGAGGGTTTAGGCCAGCGAGGGCATGGAAAACATCATTGCAAAGAATTTTAATACGTGGCACGAAGTAGTCAGAGGGTGGAGGAGAGAGAGGAACAAGCCCAGAATCATCCAAGGTAGAGTTTTTAGAAAAGGTTTGAGCAAAGAGTTTAGCTTTAGAAATAGATGTGATAGCAGTGGTGCCATCTGGTTGAAATAGAGAAGGGAAAGAAGAAGAAGCAAAGTTATTGGAGATATTTTTGGCTAGATGCCAGAAGTAACGAGGGGAGTTAGATCTTAAAAGGTTTTGACATTTTCTGTTAATGAAGGAGTTTTTGGCTAGTTGGAGAACAGACTTGGCATGGTTCCAGGCAGAAATATAAAGTGCATGAGATTCTGGTGATGGAAGGCTTAAGTACCTTTTGTGGGCCACCTCTCTATCATGTATAGCATGAGAACAAGCTGTGTTAAACCAAGGTTTAGAAGGTTTAGGATGAGAAAAAGAGTGAGGAATGTATGCCTCCATGCCAGACACTATCACCTCTGTTATGCGCTCAGCACACAAAGACGGGTCTCTGACACGGAAGCAGTAGTCATTCCAAGGAAAATCAGCAAAATACCTCCTCAGGTCCCCCCAACTAGCAAAGGCAAAACGCCAGAGGGGGTGAGGGGGGTGTCAAGAAACTTAGGGTCGTCGACAGAAAGGCAGTCCGACCTGGGGACATTAATGGTCCCCTCCCCAGATGGGGACTCCGAGGCTGGTGTAGGAGTCACCATGATGATTTTAAAATTTTTGAGTGAAGGGTGTGTGTGTTATTAGGTGCTTGTAGTTTTGTGTGGAGGAAGAGGGTTGTCTTTAGAAAGCAGGCTGTGACTGCCCCCTTGTGTTGTGAGACACAAAGGGAAACGTTCAGTGAAGTCACAGCTGGGTTTAATGATAAGTTCACAGCACCCCCTGAACAGTGCTTTAGACCTCAGTTTATTATTATTATTATTATTTTTTTTTTTTTTAAGTTTGGTGGAATATCATCAGTTCTGTTAGAGAGTAACATGAAGTGAGTTTTATTGCTATAGATTGTGAGTCTATTGCTCAAACGCCAGTTGGAGGTCTTCATTGATTGAATGGAATAGGTTATCATTACTAGAGCCTGTAAAATAGTCACATCATCAGCAAAGAGAATAAAATTTGCTTGAAAGAATACTTTGACAATGTCATTGATATAGATAAAGAATAGTGTGGGCCCTGAGACACTTCCTTGCATGACATCAGTAGATATGTTTCTTTGTGTGGACTTATACCCATCATGGACTGAGCACTGGGTTCTATCAATTAAATAGGCTTTGAACCAGGAATATATATTGACTTGAATGCTGTTATAATGCAATTTTTGTAGAAGTGTACTGTGGTTCACAGTATCAAAGGCTTTGGAGAAGTAAACAAAGATTGATAATACTGATAATTTGTCATCAAGAGATGAATAAAGATGTGGAGAAAATTTATTTAGAACACAAGTGTTGAAACCTTTTCTGAATTCATACTGATAATCACTTAAGATCTTACTTTTATCCAGATATGACACAAGTTTATTTTCATTGGGGTTTCAAATATCTTAGAGAAGATAGGATAGAAATGGTGTGATAGTTATTCAAGTCATTCTTGGGATTAGATTTATGGATTGGAGTGATATTTATTTACATTTTTTTTAGGGTTGATGTGCATTTTCCAGTAGTAATGGATTTTTTGAAATGTAAAGCAATGAGGTTGGCAATATGTGCTGAATTACGTTTTAATAGTGATGACATTGACATTTGATTTCTCATTTTATAGAGATTTAATACATTTGTGAGGTCAGCAGCAGTAATTGGTGAGACAAATAGAATTTGGATAATTGCCTTGATAAGTAGTCAGTAGCACTTCTATCAACCAATGGTAGAGTAGTGTTCAGTTTGGATGCCACTTCACTGAAGTGTTTGTTGAGGGCTTCTGTAATTTGCTGAGGATTATTGTGTTTTATTATTGTGATTTAGGTTAGAAATTAATGTTCTGGACATACATCTGTCTGAAAGTTCATTGATAATCTGCCAAATTTTTATTTATCTTTTTTTTTTTTTTTTTGTTATTATTTATGAAATTGTTGAAGATATTCATATTGTTGTGCATGACCGTTTATCGGGCTTCAGGCGCCTTCAGGTACACACCAAGGCAGCAGCCCAAGGGGGTCAGCGCACACAACAGGAATCCACCACTGTTGTGGTCAGGCCCGTTTGGCTGGTGGGGGCAAGGCACGTACACGCGGCACCTATCTGGACTCAACAGACTACTGAGAGGGGGGAAAGGGCGGTAATTCTTAGGAAATACACCTCCACACATATCTTATTAATCTTTTCCCCTCTCCCCCAACAAGCTTGGGGGCACGTGGGGAATCGGGTTTTTTTTTTTTTTTTTTTTGGGGGGGGGACATAAAAGACCGATAAATGGACTTTGAAAATCTAGGGAAATTTCCCTAGAATAAAAAAATTTGGGGTAAAATTTAAGTTTTAACCAATACACCACAATAATTATATACCTAACCTAACCTAACCTAACTGAGGGGGCTGCGCCCCCCTGGAGCCCCCCCTAAGGTTACTAATCTAACCTATGCTTTTAACCTAACCTATGCTTTTAACCTAACCTAACCTGGGGGGCTGCGCCCCCCTGGACCCCCCCATAGACTTAGGAGCATGCGCAAAAGCACCCTGCGTGTAAACCAACGCACGAACGCACACAGTGTAACTTCAGCACGGACAGGTAAGCAGGACAGATCTTGGGAATACTGGAGAAACTTTAACATTGTATTGTAACCTTAATATCAATGAGCGATCAGTAAAACCTTTACAGACATGTAGCTATACTACTTACACTTCCTAAAAGCACACCTTATTGAAAATAATCTTGGGTGCGTTGTTCCTAAGATTTTCCGAAAGGGCAACAAAACACAGGCTCTTTATCTTTAGCACTCTTGTATTTAATGCCCACACAGAACAGTACCACAGGGCACAAGGCACACTACCACACTACACCATGTCAGGGTCGCACCACCGGCCCTCACTCTGCAGCACACTATCGGCACAGGTGTTGCGTAGACTGGAAACGAGGGCTCTCTCTCTTCAAGGAATGGGTGGTTTCTTATCTCTCTTCAAGGGACGGGCGCTTTCTTCTCGGTCTAGCGTCGCAGTGTGGCATAGCAAGGAACGGACATTTCTCCTCTGGTCAGGCGTACTTTTCTCTGTCCTCAGTGTCCTGGAGTTTGGGGGGGATAGAAAGATGGGTGAAAAGGAAGAATATTACGTACAAGTAATATTAGGAGGAGGAGGCAGTAGACACCTGCCGAAACGATAATTACTCCCAGTGAGGTCTAAAGCACTGTTCAGGGGGTGCTGTGAACTTATCATTAAACCCAGCTGTGACCTCACTGAACGTTTCCCTTTGTGTCTCACAACACAAGGGGGCAGTCACAGCCTGCCCTCTAAAGACAACTCTCTTCCTCCACACAAAACTACAAGCACCTAATAACACACACACCCTTCACTCAAAAATTTTAAAATCATGGCGACTCCTACACCAGCCTCGGAGTCCCCATCTGGGGAGTGGACCATAAATGTCCCCAGGTCGGACTGCCTTTCCGTCGACGACCCTAAGTGTCTTGACACCCCCCTCAACTTTTTCTTCATTAACTTCTGCAACATTAGCGGTCTAAGATCTAATTTTCAATCTGTAGAACACCACCTCTCCTCTTCTAAACCTCATCTTCTTTTCCTCACTGAAACTCAGGTGTCTGAGGCAACAGACAGTAGCCCCTTTTCTGTTCTCTCCTACTTTCTCTATCCTCATTTTCGATCCAAAGCTGGATGCTGCGTTTATGTGCGCAATGACTTAACCTGCTCTCGTGCCCACGCTCTTGAATCTTCCGAGTTTTCCACCATCTGGCTATGACTACAGAGTCATTCTCATACTAAATTTATCTGTGATGTATACCTCTCTCCTAACTCCTCTGACTATAAGAAATTCTTTGACTACTTAACTTCCAAAGTGGAGCACATTCTGACCCTCTTCCCTTTTGCAGAGATCTCCATTCTTGGAGACTTCAATGTTCACCACCAGCTTTGGCTTTCCTCTCCCTTCACTGACCATCCTGGTGAACTAGCCTACAACTTTGCTATCCTCCATGACCTAGAGCAATTGGTGCAACACCCTATTCGTATTCCTGACCGTCTTGGAGATACGCCCAACATTCTTGACCTTTTCCTGACCTCTAATCCTTCTGCTTATGCTGTCACCCTTTCTTCTCCATTGGGCTCCTCCGATCACAATCTCATAACTTTATCTTGTCCTATCACTCCAATCCCTCCTCAGGATCCCCCTAAGCGAAGGTGCCTCTGGCGTTTTGCCTCTGCTGGTTGGGGGGACCTGAGGAGGTATTTTGCTGATTTTCCTTGGAATGACTACTGCTTCCGTGTCAGAGACCCGTCTTTGTGTGCTGAGCGCATAACAGAGGTGATAGTGTCTGGCATGGAGGCGTACATTCCTCACTCTTTTTCTCGTCCTAAACCTTCTAAACCTTCGTTTAACACAGCTTGTTCTCGTGCTATACATGATAGAGAGGTGGCCCACAAAAGGTACTTAAGCCTTCCATCACCAGAATCTCATGCACTTTATATTTCTGCCCGGAACCATGCCAAGTCTGTTCTCCAACTAGCCAAAAACTCCTTCATTAACAGAAAATGTCAAAACCTTTCAAGATCTAACTCCCCTCGTGATTTCTAGCATCTAGCCAAAAATATCTCCAATAACTTTGCTTCTTCTTCTTTCCCTCCTCTACTTCAACCAGATGGCACCACTGCTATCACATCTATTTCTAAAGCTGAACTCTTTGCTCAAACCTTTTCTAAAAACTCTACCTTGGACGATTCTGGGCTTGTTCCTCCCTCTCCTCCACCCTCTGACTACTTCATGCCACGTATTAAAATTCTTCGCAATGATGTCTTCCATGCCCTCGCTGGCCTAAACCCTCGGAAGGCTTATGGACCTGATGGGGTCCCTCCTATTGTTCTCTGAAACTGTGCCTCCGTGCTTGCACCTTGCCTAGTCAAACTCTTTCAGCTCTGTCTGTCAACATCTACCTTTCCTTCTTTCTGGAAGTTTGCCTATGGATAGGACAAGAAGTTTGGTTTAGAAGATCATTAATGAATAATAAGAAGAGAGTGGGTGACAGGACAGAACCCTGAGGAACACCACTGTTAATAGATTTAGGAGAAGAACAGTGACCGTCTACCACAGCAGCAATAGAACGGTCAGAAAGGAAACTTGAGATGAAGTTACAGAGAGAAGGATAGAAACCGTAGGAGGGTAGTTTGGAAATCAAAGCTTTGTGCCAGACTCTATCAAAAGCTTTTGATATGTCCAAGGCAACAGCAAAAGTTTCACCAAAGTCTCTAAAAGAGGATGACCAAGACTCAGTAAGGAAAGCCAGAAGATCACCAGTAGAGCGGCCTTGACGGAACCCATACTGGCGATCAGATAGAAGGTTGTGAAGTGATAGATGTTTAAGAATCTTCCTGTTGAGGATAGATTCAAAAACTTTAGATAAGCAGGAAATTAAAGCAATAGGATGGTAGTTTGAGGGATTAGAGCGGTCACCCTTTTTAGGAACAGGTTGAATGTAGGCAAACTTCCAGAAAGAAGGAAAGGTAGATGTTGACAGACAGAGCTGAAAGAGTTTGACTAGGCAAGGTGCAAGCACGGAGGCACAGTTTCAGAGAACAATAGGAGGGACCCCATCAGGTCCATAAGCCTTCCGAGGGTTTAGGCCAGCGAGGGCATGGAAGACATCATTACGAAGAATTTTAATACGTGGCATGAAGTAGTCAGAGGGTGGAGGAGAGGGAGGAACAAGCCCAGAATCGTACAAGGTAGAGTTTTTAGCAAAGGTTTGAGCAAAGAGTTCAGCTTTAGAAATAGATGTGATAGCAGTGGTGCCATCTGGTTGAAGTAGAGGAGGGAAAGAAGAAGAAGCAAAGTTATTGGAGATATTTTTGGCTAGATGCCAGAAATCACGAGGGGAGTTAGATCTTGAAAGGTTTTGACATTTTCTGTTAATGAAGGAGTTTTTGGCTAGTTGGAGAACAGACTTGGCATGGTTCCGGGCAGAAATATAAAGTGCATGAGATTCTGGTGAAGGAAGGCTTAAGTACCTTTTTTGGGCCACCTCTCTATCATGTATAGCACGAGAACAAGCTGTGTTAAACCAAGGTTTAGAAGGTTTAGGACGAGAAAAAGAGTGAGGAATGTACGCCTCCATGCCAGACACTATCACCTCTGTTATGAGCTCAGCACACAAAGACGGGTCTCTGACACGGAAGCAGTAGTCATTCCAAGGAAAATCAGCAAAATACCTCCTCAGGTCCCCCCAACTAGCAGAGGCAAAACGCCAGAGGCACCTTCGCTTAGGGGGATCCTGAGGAGGGATTGGAGTGATAGGACAAGATAAAGATATGAGATTGTGATCGGAGGAGCCCAACGGAGAAGAAAGGGTGACAGCATAAGCAGAAGGATTAGAGGTCAGGAAGAGGTCAAGAATGTTGGGCGTATCTCCAAGACGGTCAGGAATACGAGTAGGGTGTTGCACCAATTGCTCTAGGTCATGGAGGATAGCAAAGTTGTAGGCTAGTTCACCAGGATGGTCAGTGAAGGGAGAGGAAAGCCAAAGCTGGTGGTGAACATTGAAGCCTCCAAGAATGGAGATCTCTGCAAAAGGGAAGAGGGTCAGAATGTGCTCCACTTTGGAAGTTAAGTAGTCAAAGAATTTCTTATAGTCAGAGGAGTTAGGAGAGAGGTATACAGCACAGATAAATTTAGTATGAGAATGACTCTGTAGTCGTAGCCAGATGGTGGAAAACTCGGAAGATTCAAGAGCGTGGGCACGAGAGCAGGTTAAGTCATTGCACACATAAACGCAGCATCCAGCTTTGGATCGAAAATGAGGATAGAGAAAGTAGGAAGGAACAGAAAAGGGGCTACTGTCAGTTGCCTCAGACACCTGAGTTTCAGTGAGGAAAAGAAGATGAGGTTTAGAAGAGGAGAGGTGGTGTTCTACAGATTGAAAATTAGATCTTAGACCGCGAATGTTGCAGAAGTTAATGAAGAAAAAGTTGAGGGGGGTGTCAAGACACTTAGGGTCGTCGACGGAAAGGCAGTCCGACCTGGGGACATTTATGGTCCCCTCCCCAGATGGGGACTCCGAGGCTGGTGTAGGAGTCGCCATGATTTTAAAATTTTTGGAGTGAAGGGTGTGTGTGTTATTAGGTGCTTGTAGTTTTGTGTGGAGGAAGAGAGTTGTCTTTAGAGGGCAGGCTGTGACTACCCCCTTGTGTTGTGAGACACAAAGGGAAACGTTCAGTGAGGTCACAGCTGGGTTTAATGATAAGTTCACAGCACCCCCTGAACAGTGCTTTAGACCTCACTGGGAGTAATTATCGTTTCGGCAGGTGTCTACTGCCTCCTCCAATATGTGAGGGCATATATATATATATATATATATATATATATATATATATATATATATATATATATATATATATATATATATATATATATATATATGCCCTCACATATGCACACACCCATATACATATACATATAATAAATTTTTATTGTGTATGGTTCCAGTATTTGCTCCATGCAAGTGGCACAGGCAATGACCCAGGCTCTCTGCTGCACCATTGGGTGTGACGCATGGTCACAACCCCTTAAATCCCTTGCTGCCGTAAACTACCAGACCTAGTGGGCCCACGACCAACAACTCAGGGTGAGGTGCAGCCGTCCACCGCCCCCACAGCTGGAGGACTGCAGTTCCTACTAGGGACAAAACTCAACAACAGAGAGTGTTAAAGATAACTGGAGAAGTGTTCATAAGTGATTCGAGGAACATCCTCTCACTCCCTGTCGACTCACGGCGCAGGTCGGTGGCAGACAGGAGCCCGACCCATCTACCGTGTGGAACAAGAATGATGGTAGATGGCAGAAACACAACTATTAAGGACGGTCCCTACATACACGATTGCCATCTTGTGCTTTTTTGGTCCACAAATATCCAGCTATTGTTTAGTTATTCAGTGGTCTGTATAGAGTGGGGGAGGTTTTGATCCATTTAGTCTTTGAAAGGATTTTTTGAACCAGTAATGTTCATGGTTGTTTTCTATTATGCTGACATATATTGGATAGTTGATAGTTGTTATTAATTTTATCATTGAATTCTACCCTCAGTGGTAGATGTTTATATTAATAGGTTGGAGATTTGCTTCTCTGTGTAGTTCGCTGGTTGTGTGGGTGTAAGGAAGGGTATTTTTCGTTGTAAGCAAATCTAAGCGCACTGTTTTGAATTTTCTGTAGTGTCATAGCGGAGTGATAACACATTAAGGAGGTATGCTGGATATGTGAGGATGGGAATTATATATGCTTTAATAAGGTGAAGCTATATCTTTTCAGGTAATACTGTGAATCTTCTTAGTATGGAAAGCGCTTGTATGGCTTTATTTTTGATATGTGCTGCGTGTCAAAGTAATCTTGCTTTGTTTATCTTTGGTCCAAGAATTGTGCCTTTCTTTGAATATGGGGTATAAGTTTGATTGATAATTATGGGTTCTGCCGTTTTTGTTGCAAGAGGAATGATCTTGAATTTGTTGGTATTTGTTTTGATTTTCCAAGAATTTTCATATGAATAGATTCTGGCGATGTCAGTTTGCACTCTTCTGGCCAAGATTTTTTTTTTTTTTTTTTTTTTAGATTTGCTTGGGTGTGTTATAATTTGGGTTATGTCATCTGCATAGATAATGTTTGTGGAACCTGTTGGAGCTACTGGCAGGTCTGATGTGTATAGTGAATAGTAGGTGGGAGACCGGGAGCTCCCCGAGGGAACCCTGCTTCTTATTGGGAAAGGAGGGCCAATGTAATTGTTAATGAATATGGAGGCAATTCTTTTGTCAAGAAATGTACACAGAGTTTTGGTGAAGGTAGGCGGTAGTTGTAAATTAATAATTTTGAATTTCATCCCATTATGCCAAACCTTATCAAAAGCTTTTGAGACATCTCTAAGTACTATGTACCATTGTTTCTTTTCAGAGTGTCTGTGCAATGTTTTCCATTCTGATGGTTGATGCTGTTCTGGTGCCCCTGGTTTGACGAAATCCATGCTGGCTGACGAAATCCATGTTGGCTGTTAGGTAGGGCATTGTGTGTTTCCAGGAAGTTTCTGAGTCTTGAGTTGATTATTTTATCAAATATTTTACCCAGGACTTCTAAAATAGATATTGGTATATAATCCAATGGGTTTGTGCCTTTTGTACCAGGTTTAGGGATTAGTATGACTTTTATGACTGTTACTGCCAACAGGCGGCGAAGGTTGATTCAGATCCACACAATGACACGAATCATTTATTGTATCTGATTGAATCCGGTTGGATCCGCTTGAATTCGGTCAAAACCTGAAGACATACATTAATGATCATAGACAATATTCTATATGAATAACACGTGTAATACAGGTATGATTCTGCACGTTACTTATAGGATAATGTATTCTTACACAGACAGTTGTTACACTTACGTGTTTGGGTCCTGGGATAATCGTTAAGTAACGTGCACGACCTTTCTGACAGGTGCTTCATATATACTTGTCTCTGCACCGACACACATCTTCCCTGCACAAGTGTCCTCAGCAAAGTGTCCCTATCGTCCTCAGTTACTGCCTGGGTTCCTACCCTGTCCATCGTTATTCATTAGTGACAGCAATAAGGCAGGCCTCATCTTAGCCTCATGTCATAACAAGCATCCTTCATCTCCTTACATCAACACTACCTCAACACCGACCGTACAAGAAATTCGCTGACTTAGGCCTCGTCTTGGTCTTTGCCCTGACCTCCAGATCCTTTCCTTCCTCATTGACAAACTCGCTTGCACAACAACAACTTCTTTCACCCACTTGGCAGTAACAGTGACCTTAAACTTGTTTGGGAAATATCCGAGAGAAAATGTAAGGTTGTAGGTGTAAGTTAATAATTTGATGACTTCATTTGGTAGTTTAGCCAGTATCAGTTTGGATATTAGACTGATGCCTGGTGCATTATTTTTGATTTTTTTTTTTTATGACTTTTTCTACATAATTTGCTGAGATTGCTCTGGTTATGAAATTGTTGTGGTTTAATCTCATTATGTCAGTGGTGGTGAAAGATTTAGTTAGGTCTTCGTTCATATTTATAAAGTTATTGACTCATGTCGTTTCACTCATTAAATAGTCTATTTTCCTCTCCGTTCATTTAAAAAATGTTACTGAAAACAGGTTCCTTTTCTTCTGGTGAGTAAAGTTTATTATTATTGTAAGTTATGTATGGTGATGTCTCTTTGCTTCCTTTAAGTTGTTTGATGATTTTCCAGAATTCATTGGATGTGTTGTATTTCTCAGCTATGTATAATACTTTCTTTTCCCAGTTTTTAGATTGCAGCTTTTGGCATTCCTTGACAGTGCCCTTTTCAGTGCTTTGTAGGCTATATATTTGCTGTATGTCCAACCAAATGGATTTGCTTGAGATTTTAAATTATTGATAAAGGCAAGAATGCTGTGTTTGAGGAATGTTTTTCTCCATTACTTTTGAAATTACTTTGTACCATGTATCTATTGCATTATCTGTTTGTGTAGTTGTTGGCATCCATGGGAGGAGTTGCTTGGGCTATGTTGTGTTGTATTTCTGTTTTGAAGGATTCCCAGTTGGCCTGTTTGTAGTCTAGTCTTGGAGAAACTTGAGTTGTGATGGCTCTGCTTGAAACTGTAAAAATTATAGGAATATGGTCCAAGGCTGTTTCTGGTCGTGGTTCACTGATGACGTTATGGTACGTGTGTTTGTTTGCTAAGATTACATCTGGAGTGGAGTTGGCGCTAGATGAATAATAGGTGGGAAATGTAGGTCTTAGATGCTGCAGGAGGTTGCAGTTGATCATGATTTTTATTGCTGTCTGACTGTATTATTGTAATTGTTACTGAGGCAGGTGTGTTTGGCGTTAAGGTCTCCAGTAATGCATGTTGGGTTGTTGTTTGTTGCTAGTGTGTGAAAGTCGGGGAAGGATAAGTATGGTCTTCTAGGAGGAAGGTATGTGGTGGCAATTGTGATGGGTCCTGTGTGTGTTTCCAGAGTGAGAGAGAGTACATCGGTAATATAGTTGTTAATTTTGTGTTTTATGTTTTTAATTAAAATGGCTGAGCCATTATGCAATTCACCTGAAGAGTTTATCTGATAGGAGATGTACCCAAATTATTAAATTTTTTCGTTGTTATTTAGTCCATGACTATTTAGAAGAATTATATCAGGGTTGACAGCCCTGTATGTGTTGTAAAGTGTAATTTTGTGGGGCTTAATGTATGCGACATTGTGTTGTAATACAATAATAGTGTCCATGTTGGGTAGGGTACTAGGTGTTTGTAGGTATAGGCAATTTTTTTTTTTTTTTTTTTTGTTTATCAGTTAGTTAAGGGCTTACTTGGAGGCGAGACAGTGTCTGTGTTTGTGTGTTTTGCTCGGTGGTGGAGTTTTGTCACAATTAAGCCCATTCCTTATTTTGTTGAATCTGTAATCATCTATGATGCACCAGCAGTTGTCAAAATTTATTTCATTGTTTATAATGCTCTGATACAATTCTTCCTCTGTGTATGAGTTGTTTGTGTATGTCCATTTAAAGCAAACATTCTCCAAGCCCTCTCTTAACTTTCTCAAAATAAATATTTCGTTTTTGGGCCGCCCTGTGCTGCTTTTTGTAATAATTTGCAGTCCTACATTTTGTCCACTTTATTTGGCATTTCTTCTCCATCACTTATTTCATGGTTGGTAGTTTCTTGCAAGCTGTTAATTTTGTGCTTACTCTTTTACTGGGGAGCTTTTGTAGTAGTTGGTAAGGTGCTTGTGTGTTGTTGTGGTTTGAGGTGAGGTTCTGGATGGTTCTTTATATTCTTGTGAGGATTCGGTTTCCACTTGAGAGGTTAGGTTGAGAATATCCTTGGATGGTGCACTTTCTGGGATTACTATTGCTAGCAAGTTATTGGCTTTGAACAATTTCTGTAGTTCTTCGTTGAAAGTACCAGGCTTTACTATGTTGAGGTAATGTGCATGGGTCATACAAGAGTGTATTTTATGTTGGCATCTCTGTCTATTAGGTTGAGTGCTGGCTGGTTCTGATTAGGCGATGCTTTAGTTGCTTGGCTGTACGAGTACATTCCTGGAACAGCTTGTTTTTCCTTTCTCTTCAGCTCCACTATTTTCTTCCTCAAAGGGCATTAATTGCCAAGGGTGCAGTGATCACTCTTGCAGTTGATGCATTTTTTGCTTGATGATTTACAGTTTCTCCAAGTGAGCAAATCATGAAGTTTTTCGGTTTGATGCATTGGTTGGTGTAATGGTCATCTAATTAGTAGCACTTCATACGAGTTGTTATTTGTATAAAAATTTCCTCTTAAGATTCAGTGTCCTGGGAACAGCCACAACCTGTTATATAGCATTGGCCCCTCTGTGATGGGTCAGCGCCCTGGTGCTCTTTGGGCCAATCACAATGTTTCCTGCCTCAAGTCTCATTCTGACTCCCAGTTCACTCCTTACTGAATTCAGTGCTGCCAACGCTCATCTTCAATACTCTTGACAGTTGTACTAACATCATCCCCCCCCCAACTTGTCACAACAATATAGTAATTAGTTTTAGCTGACATTTGTCAATTGATTTTGATGTTGTGAGTATGTATTGTGGTCAATGTAATGTATACATTTTGAAGAGTTTACTTTTATATTTGATAGAGTTTAGTATACCAGGTGTTAAGCATGGATTAATAGGTCTTTTGTCTGGCACAAATTTAATTACTTTGGGAAAATATTTATTGTATAAGTTATAGAGTGTTTTAATAAAATTATCAAAAGTTTTGTCTGTGTCATTAGAGGTGAGGATATCATTCCAGTCAATCATAGCAAGGCTTAAGGTAAACAAGTTATGCTTAAGTCTGTCAAAGGTTCTATAGCTTAATTTACACACACACACACACACACACACACACACACACACACACACACACACACACACACACACACACACACACACACACACACACATATATATATATATATATATATATATATATATATATATATATATATATATATATATATATATATATATATATATATATATATATATGGAGGTGTACATTCTTCACTCCTTTTCTTAACTTGAATCTTGCAAATCTTGGTTTAACACAGCCTGTTCTCATGCTATACATGAAAGAGAGGTGGCTCACAAAAGGTACTTAAGAATTTCATGCACTTTATATTTCTGCCTGGAACCATGCCAAGTCTGTTCTCCAGCAAGCCAAAAACTCTTTCATTAATAGAAAGTGTCAAAATCTTTCAAGATCTAACTCCCCTCGTGAATTCTGGCACCTAGCCAAAAATATCTCAAATAACTTTGCTTCTTCTTTCCCTCTTTTATTTCAACCAGATTGCACCACTGCTGTCACATCTGTCTCTAAAGCTGAACTCTTTGCTCAAATCTTTGCTAAAAACTCTACCTTGGATGATTCTGGGCTTGTTCCTCCCTCTCCTCCACCCTCTGACTACTTCATGCTACCTGTTAAAATTATTTGCAATGATGTTTTCATTGCCCTTGCTGGCCTAAACCCTTGGAAGGCTTATGGACCTAATGGGGTCCCTTCTATTGTTCTCTGAAACTGTGCCTCCATGTTTGCACCCTGCCTAGTCAAACTCTTTCAGGTCTGTCTGTCAACATCTACCTTTCCTTCTTGCTGGAAGTTTGCCTACATTCAGCCTGTTCCTAAGAAGGGTAACTGTTCTAATCCCTCAAACTACCATCCTATTGCTTTAATTTCCTGCCCTTCTGAAGTTTTAAAATCTATCCTCAACAGGAAGATTCTTAAACATCTATCACTTCACAACCTTCTATCTGATTGCCGGTATGGGTTGTCAAGGCCACTCTACTGGTGATCTTCTGGCTTTCCTTACCGAGTCTTGGTCATCCTCTTTTAGAGATTTTGGTGAATTTTGCTGTTGCCTTGGACATATCATAAGCTTTTGATAGAGTCTGACACAAAGCTTTGATTTTCAAACCAGTGGCGGCTCGTGACTGTTACTGATGGGGGGGGGGGGCTGTCTCACATTCAGACAAAATAAAATCTTAAATGCTTTTATTGTTATTGTTTAACATACCATTGATTGATAGATTATAACGATAGATAGATAATTATTTAATGCTTTAGGTCTTATCCTAACAGTAAATGCTTGACTTCCTTAGTGCTGGCTTAGGCTATTTGAGAAGGAAGTCCATTCTCCTGTTCCTGTTTTGTGCAAACAGATCAATAACTTTTTCATTTAAACCTGGCATATTATTCATAGAAATCTTCTCTATTGAAATCATGGCAAGCGCAAGTTCTTTCAATGCAGAAACCGTCTTTGCTTCTTGCGCCATTTTGCAAAATACTGCTAGGCCTACCTGGGAAAAGAAAAAAAAAAAATTATACGATGTTTCTGTGATTTTACATCATCTTTGATAATCAAGATTGAGCACAAGCCATCACTGATCAATAATATTTTAAAATCATCCCTGACAAATTGAAAAACACGACCGACGCAAGAACACTCACCTAACCACAACAACGGCCGAGACAAGACTGCGCTGGAAGCAGTCCACACTCGCCATTCCGCCCAGGAAGCCTCCCCCCATTTCTCCCCGCTTTCGTATCATTAAATAGTAAATAATTTCCGTACTTCCTCATTGTTTTGCAGTATTTTTTTTCATATAAACATATGAGAATTGGTGTTTTCATGTGAATGATAGTCAAACATAAATAAATTAACATTATTTTCGTGAATCCTAGAAATCCACTGGGGGGGGGGCGGGGGGCTGCAGTCTCGCAGTTCCTATTGACGAGCCGCCACTGTTTCAAACTACCCTCCTATGGCTTCTATCCTACTCTGTCACTGCATTTCAAATTTCCTTTCTCACCATTGTATTGCTGCTGTGGTAGAAGTTCACTGTTCTTCTAAATCTATTAACAGTGGTGTTCCTCAAGGTTCTGTCATGTCACCCACTCTTATTCATCAATGACCTAAACCAAACTTCTTGTCCTATCCACTCCTACGCTGATGATACCACCCTGCACTTTCCCACCTCTTGATAGACGTCCAACCCTTCAGGAAGTAAGGCTTTATCCATCCATGTATGGAGTATGCTTCGCATGTCGGGGGGGTTCCACTCATACTGCTCTTTTAGACAGGGTGGAATCAAAAGCTCTTCATCTCATCAGCTCCTCTCTGATTGACTGTCTTCATTCTCTTTCTCATCACCGCAGTGTTGCATCTTTTGCTATCTTCTACCACTATTTTCATGCTAACTGCTCTTCTGATCTTGCTAACTGCATGCCACCCCTCCTGCAGCCTTGCTGCACAAGACTTTCTTCTTTCTCTCACCCCTATTCTGTCCACCTCTTTAATGCAAGAGTTAACCAGTATTCTCAATCATTCATCCCTTTCTCTGGTAAACTCTGGAACTTCCTGCCTGCTTCTGTATTTCTACCTCCCTATGACTCGAACTCCTTCAAGAAGGGGGTCTCAAGACATCTTTCAATTTTTTATTACCACTTCAGACCCTTTTCTGGGACTGGCACCTCAGTGGGCTTTTTTTTTTTTTTATTGGATTTTTGTTGTCCTTGGCTGGTGCCCCCCAACACCCTTCCCCCCCAAAAAAAGGAAGAAAACAAATTTACATGAACCACAATTTTCCATATATTCACATACATATATACAATTATTTCAATAACATTATACATCTATCAGCCCCTTAAATACTAAATGCTTGAGTGCAGGCAGTTCCTGCATTATATCAAGTTGTTCAACAAATGTATGTTTGGTATACAAGGCATACCTGTTCCATTCAATACACTTATGGATACTGGATGAAAGAATGTTATACTGGCAAAATGTGATAGGATGATATAATAAAATCCTGAAATTGTTGTTAAGATCATTCCATGTCAAATGTTTGTGTCATTTTGCTTCTCTTTAATTTATGTATTATTATTATTATTATTATTATTATTATTATTATTGTCACAGGTGTGTGCCCTAATGAATAACTTAGAGCAGCTACCACTGAACTGATTGCCTTTAAAGCATGTATATTTTACATATTACAGTAGCTTATTATGGTGTGCTCGGTTAACTATGTATTAATATGAGTAATTGTAATGAAGACCTATAGAAGGTAACTAATCCAGATTTTCTGACTTTAGAATAAAGATCTATGTAGAAGGTAAGTAATTCAGATTTCTGAACTTAAGGAAGTGGATTAAGAAGTTTAAACTGAATCTAATAATTAAACTGAATTTATATTAAAATGGATTTTTGTTCTCTGTTTGGGGGATTGATTTTATATCATAAACATGCCTAGATCTGGATTTTTTTTCTTTTCTTCTTTTTCCTAACAAACTCTCAACCTACATGCCATACTGACTTGCAATGGAACAAATATCTATGCAGATTGAGTATCTATGAACTGTACTAAATGAAAGATGTAAAATATCCAGCTGAGAGCACAAGTATGGAATGTTGTAGTGACGGAAGTTGTTGCAAAATATAAAATCACAACAGATATTTACTTGCATTCTCAATTTTACTTGAAAGTTTGATCTTCAGCAACAATCTCATCTACAGTTATGCAAACACATAATAAGACTTCATGAACAGCACTGCTCTGATAAATCTTTGCAGTCCTTATCAAATACTTTTAATAATATCCAACAATTTTCATCATGAAACAAAAAAAAAGAGGGTACTAAATATGCTATCATATAAATCTGGTTACTATATACACATCAACCTCAAAACTGTCACAATAACTTCCTTTATACATCTTGTACAAGACATCCACACCACAAAAAACTTAAGTAAAATAAAATAAATAAGAACTAATTTCCCTCAAATTTAAGATACAAATTATATGATTTCCCTAATACACAAACTATCTAATTTACTGTTTGTGCTCAAAATAATCATACACACATATTCTTTTAACACAATTAATTGTCTTTCTTCATGCGCATGGTGGTCATGCGATAGATGATGGAATCACGGCCAGGATCCATGTTCCACATGGACATAGAGATGGCCAGGATGGCCAGGACCAGGACAATACTCAGCCACAGGATGATGTTGAAGATGGCTGGGTAGTCAGAAGAATAACTCTTGTTCACATTGGGGTCATCAGTCTGAAAAGGGTAAAAAAATGAACAGACACTATACATCAATAGGTAGGTTTGCCCTCAAATCATGCTTTAACACACAGGGTACTCAAAACCCTAATGTGGGGATGGGCTACCGCAAGCTGTAGAGAAGTCCTTAATGTGTGGGGAGGGAGAGGGCTGCCACCACCTGCAGTGATGCCAATTTAGCGACTGATCTGTGCTTGCTGGCTTGGCAATTGTGCAATTCTCTCTTTTGACCTGCTATAGTGATATCACCCCTGCTTACACCATTAAAAAAAATATTGTTTATCATTTGTGTCGGCAGAAGTTTGATCTTCCTGGTGTGGAAACAATTATCATTATTATTTCTTTCTCCACAATATCTACAAGCTCCTTGAAGTTGCTACTTCTCATGTGAAAATGTAAAATGTTTGTACACCAGTGATAATGATTTGGATACCATTTTATGCCAGAGTTAAAATTATAAGACCTGAAGAAATAATACATATTAGTTGTTCATGCACAGGTCAGGCACAGTCAACTTTTAGAAGAGTTACACCTTAATAAGGTAATTATGTTGTCAGAAATACAGACAAAATTTATCATGTAACATAATCTACAGCCTGAAGCCAAGATGACATATGCACACTCTGAATCGTAGTTCTTCACTTTTGTAAGATCAACCACCCTCAAGTTCAGTACTACTGTGTGGGTCATAATGAGTAAGAATTAGTAGTAATATTTCTGATCATATAACCGTTCTTAGGACTAATTCTTGAGACAACCATAGTAGTGCTATAATTATTTCCTTCTTTTGCAATGCTGTCTGGTACACACTCAAAGCTATCACACAATTTACATTATGTGGCATACTGTCAACATGGTTAATGAGTTCACTGTAATTTTTGCAATAATCCATATACATAATACCCTGAGGCATGAGAATGACACCAACAATGAGCCCACCTTAACACAGGCAATCAGTGTTTACCAGCACAAAGTGAAAGTCAGATTACAGACACCATCCTGACAACCTTTCCCTCTTTATTGCAATGTTGCATCTCTTGCTATCTTCTACCACCCTGACAGCCTTTCTCTTGCAATGTTGCATATCTTGCTATCTTCTACTGCCCTGACAGCCTTTCTCTCTCTTCATTGCAATGTTACATCTCTTGCTATCTTCTACCATTATTTTCACACTGCTCTTCTGATCTTGCTAACTGCATGTCTTCCTTCCTCTGAGGCCTTCCTGCACAAGACTCTACTTTCACTCTTATTCTGTCCACCTCCCTAATGCAAAATTCAACCAATATTCTCAACTTTTCCTCCCTTTTATTAATAAACTCAAGAGGTCCCTGCCAGCTTCTATTTTTCCTCCCTCCAATAACTTGAACTCTTTCAAAAGGGAGGTTTCAAGACACTTGTCTTCCAATCTGGATTATCCTTTATTACCATTCTTTAGGAACTGGCACCTCAGTGGGCCATTTTTATTTATTTTTTTTATTTTGTTGCCCAAAGTGCCATCCAAAAACCTAGAAGTGTGAGGAATGAAGATCATTACCATAAATTTAATATTATTCATCATATTGCTAAAAGAATATGGGTATTTCTCCTAAGTATTAAACTATTTTAGTTTGAAGAAACAATTATTCAAATAAGTAGCACATTTGAAAGTAATGAAATAAAACTAATGAACACAAATACTCCATCCTTGCTCTGAACCAATAGTGATTGGCAGTTATTACGCAGTGTTTTGTTGTGCCTGTGTTCAGTGGGAAATACCATAAGGGAAGCATAATGTGTCATCATAAGGTGGGTAGGGCATATTTTGCCAGCTTTCACCATGGCAACTGTAGTACCTGCTATGCATGATTTCACTAAATAGTTTTTTTTTTTATGTAGGAGGGACACTGGCCAAGGGCAACAAAAATCCAATAAATAAAAAAAAAAAAAAAAAAAAAGCCCACTGAAATGCCAGTCCCATAAAAGGGTCAAGGCAGTAGTCAAAAATTGATGGATAAGTGTCTTGAAACCTCCCTCTTGAAGGAATTCAAGTCATAGTAAGGTGGAAATACAGAAGCAGGCAGGGAGTTCCAGAGTTTACCAGAGAAAGGGATGAATGATTGAGAATACTGGTTAACTCTTGCGTTAGAGAGGTGGACAGAATAGGGGTGAGAGAAAGAAGATAGTCTTGTGCAGCAAGGCTGTGGGAAAAGGAGAGGCATGCAGTTAGCAAGATCAGAAGAGCAGTTAGCATGAAAATAGCAGTAGAAGACAGCTAGAGATGCAACATTGCGGCAGTGAGAGAAAGGCTGAAGACAGTCAGTTAGAGGAGAGGAGTTGATGAGACGAAAAGCTTTTGATTCCATCCTGTCTAGAAGAGCAGTATGAGTGGAGCCCCTCCAGACATGTGAAGCATACTCCATACATGGACAGATAAGGCCCTTGTACAGAGTTAGCAGCTGGGGGGGGGTGGGGTTTGACAAAAACTGGCGGAGACGTCTCAGAACGCCTAACTTCATAGAAGCTGTTCTAGCTAGAGATGAGATGTGAAGTTTCCAGTCCAGATTATAAGTAAAGGAAAGACCGAGGATGTTCAGTGTAGAAGGGGGGGACAGTTGAGTGTCATTGAAGAAGAGGGGATAGTTGTCTGGAAGGTTGTGTCGAGTTGACAGATGGAGGAATTGAGTTTTTGAGGCATTGAACAATACCAAGTTTACTCTGCCCCAATCAGAAATATTAGAGAGATCAGAAGTCAAGTGTTCTGTGGCTTCCCTGCGTGAAATGTTTACTTCCTGAAGGGTTGGACGTCTATGAAAAGATGTGGAAAAGTGCAGTGTTGTATCATCAGTGTAAGAGTGGATAGGACAAGAAGTTAGGTTTAGAAGATCATTCATGAATAATAGGAAGAGAGTGGGTGACAGGACAGAACCCTGAGGAACACCACTGTTAATAGATTTAGAAGAACAGTGACTGTCTACCACAGCAGCAATAGAACGGTCAGAAAGGAAACTTGAGATGAAGTTACAGAGAGAAGGATAGAAGCTGTAGGAGGGTAGTTTGGAAATCAAAGCTTTGTGCCAGACTCTATTAAAAACTTTTGATATGTCCAAGGCAACAGCAAAAGATTCACCAAAATCTCTAAAAGAGGATGACCAAGACTCAGTAAGGAAAGCCAGAAGATCATCAATAGAGCAGCCTTGACGGAACCCATACTGGCGATCAGATAGAAGGTTGTGAAGTGATAGATGTTTAAGAATTTCTGTTGAGGATAGATTCAAAAACTTTACATAGGCAGGAAATCAAAGCAATAGGATGGTAGTTTGAGGGATTAGAACGGTCACCCTTTTTAGGAACAGGCTGAATGTAGGCAAACCTCCAGCAAGAAGGAAAGGTACATGTTGACAGACAGAGCTTAAAGAGTTTGACTAGGCAAGGTGCAAGCACGGAGGCACAGTTTTGAAGAACAATAGGAGGGACCCCATCAGGTCCATAAGCCTTCCAAGGGTTTAGGCCAGTGACGGCATGGAAAACATCATTGCGAAGAATTTTAATAGGTGGCATGAAGTAGTCAGAGGATGGAGGAGAGGGAGGAACAAGCCCAGAATCGTCCAAGGCAGAGTTTTTAGCAAAGGTTTGAGCGAAGAGTTCAGCTTTAGAAATAGATGTGATAGCAGTGGTGCCATCTGGTTAAAATAAAGGAGGGAAGGAAGAAGAAGCAAAGTTATTGGAGATATTTCTGGCTAGATGCCAGAAGTCATGAGGGGAGTTAGATCTTGAAAAGTTTTGATACTTTCTGTTAATGAAGGAGTTTTTGGCTAGTTGGAGAACAGACTTGGCATGGTTCCGGGCAGAAATATATAGTGCATGAGATTCTGGTGATGGAAGGCTTAAGTACCTTTTGTGGGCCACCTCTCTATCATGTACAGCACAAGAACAAGCTGTGTTAAACCAAGGTTTGGAAGGTTTAGGTCGAGAAAAAGAGTGAGGAATGTATGCCTCCATGCCAGACACTATCACCTCTGTTATGCGCTCAGCACACAAAGACGGGTCTCTGACACGGAAGCAGTAGTCATTCCAAGGAAAATCAGCAAAATACCTCCTCAAGTCCCCCCAACTAGCAGAGGCAAAACGCCAGAGGGATCCTGAGGAGGGATTGGAGTGATAGGACAAGATACAGATATGAGATTGTGATCAGAGGAGCCCAATAGGAAAGAAAGGGTGACAGCATAAGCAGAAGGATTAGAGGTCAGGAAAAGGTCAAGAATGTTGGGTGTATCTCCAAGACGGTCAGGAATATGAGTAGGGTGTTGCACCAATTGCTCTAGCTTGTGGAGGATAGCAAAGTTGAAGGCTAGTTCACCAGGATGGTCAGTGAAGGGAGAGGAAAGCCAAAGCTGGTGGTGAACACTGAAGTCTCCAAGAATAGAGATCCTTGCAAAATGGAAGAGGGTCAGAATGTGCTCCACTTTGGAAGTTAAGTAGACAAAGAATTCCTTATTGTCAGAGGAGTTAGGCAAGAGGTATACAGCACAGATAAATTTAGTTTGAGAGTGTTTCTATTATCACCATATGAAGGATATTCTTAACCAATGACCAAGGCTTCAGTATCTATGTCTTGAAAACTTGTCAGTGGCCTTATTAAGCTTCATACTCTGATGTAATGGCAAGACTTTACCATACCAAATGGTTTCTTTTTAATTGGAACAAACACTTCAAAGCATCAAGGAGAGTTTTCCAGTGCTCTCCATCTTTAATTTATGTGCCATTACCCTAGAAAGTTGAAAGATCATACAGTAACAATCTGGTACATTAGTGCAATCTTGACATTCATCCTAACATCTTAAGGCCTTACATCTCTCTTGGCAACTTATCAAAGTAGGATAGATCATCCTGCAAAGTCTACTTTTTAGTCATCATTTAGTTCATCTGTTGGTTTCAGTGAAAGATGGATCACAGGGATAGTAGTTTTCTGGTAACAATGCAGTTATTACAGTAGTGAAGTGGCTCACTCTGACAAAATGGGGATACACAGTTTTGATCAGTGAGGAAGAAGCATAGCAAATAGAAACAAGTTTTTGAAAAGTGATAAAGTGAATTAACTGAAATGCACTATACTAAGTTTACTTCTCCATCTGTAGTAAAATTAGATCATTACAACTCATTAGAGTTCTTTTTCCTGCCTCAGCAGAGCTTACCTCAGCAACCTGCAGTATGGAGCGGGCACGTCTAGAAAGCTGCTTGGCCTCCTCCACTGTGGCGCTCATCACCACAACACGGTCACTGTATACTTCACGCATCAGTTCTGTCACTTTGGACAGCTGAGCACGCAGCACACTGCTTGCCTCTTCAACCTGCAAAAAATGCCCACACCATTACCTCTCTGGGTTTGGGAACAGGTCCCTTCTCAGTGATACTATTTGGAGAGAAATGTGGATGAGAAATATGTTAAAAGATTTGCTATAGAAGAGGTGTTTTATTTTAGGTTAATTTAAAGAGTCTTTGTAAAATTCTGGTAGTTTTAACTTCATATGAAACAAATTAAACTAGTAATATCAGTAACTAATGCATTATATAATAAGTGAGAAAACCTAATACCAATTTTCTTCTATCAATCCTAAAATGTGTGTACGTGTAAGGCTTACCTGGGGAGAGTCAGCTCCATACTTTCTCACCAGCTGCTCCATGCCACTAACTTCCAGGAAGATGACATCCTGCCCACCATGTGGGATGGTCGTGATCTCTTCAGCCTGAGAGCACAGGAATAAAATATTAGCAGGATAGATGAACAAACTTAGTGCAATGTTAAAGACTACTGACACTGCACTCTGATGTATAGTCTGCCATATTATAACTATCAAATTTATCATTATTATTTTCAAAGGCTGCATGCAAATTTCTATATGTTGATCCTCTTCACCAAATAGTAGCACATGATCTTCCCTCTCTCACTAACACCTTGCTTTGTTCAGGAATGTTCCTGAATGGGGTGGCTATGATGGGAAAGCCTTCACTTCTTATCCAATCAATCCCTCCTTGTTTAAGTGTTTTGTCTCTACCAGCATCCCTTTCACATCTGTTCTCCTTTGCCTTATCCTTCTAACTTCTAAGTGACCCTCCTCTCCTATCATGTAAGACCTGCAATTTTATCTATAGCACACTTTTTGTTACAGACTTCTAGTTCCTCATTCTCTCAGTACAGCTATACCATCTCTATAGGTATGTGTCTTTTCACTCATTC
Organism: Scylla paramamosain; assembly: GCF_035594125.1. NCBI lineage: Eukaryota > Metazoa > Arthropoda > Malacostraca > Decapoda > Portunidae > Scylla > Scylla paramamosain. The sequence goes on from NC_087187.1 coordinate 10,974,148, forward strand.
CACCATTTCACACTTAACTCCATCAATTAACAAGATATTTTATGCAAACAAAAGTAATTTTCCTAAAAATAACAATGCTAAATTATATAAAAGAGAAATTGGCGAAACAGAATAGATGATAATGGGTATGTGTATATCCTTGCAAACTCAACAACATGTACACCACAATCATGCCACACACTAGGTATTTTTCAGTAACAAGCTTCCAATTTTTGCTGTTTGTTTGTTTTGTTATTCAAAATGAGCAACAAATGGCAGGATTTAAGCCACTGGAAGAAATGGATAACAGTTTGGCTAGTGGTGCTCAAACAAGCTCCCATTTGTGTTTTTACTGTATTAATAAAATTGAGCATCAGTATATATATATATATATATATATATATATATATATATATATATATATATATATATATATATATATATATATATATATATATATATATATATATATATATATATATATATATATATATATATATATAATTGAGTATCAGTAGTATCATTAATATCAGATCTGAAAGTAATTTGTATCTAGTTAATTATTGCTATATAATTTTGGTGGCATTATGAAATGAGTCTTTAGTGTTTCCTTATACCATTACAGTTGACTCATATTCTGTAAGAACATTTGTGCATTTTCACTTGGGCACTTGGAGCCGACATCATGGAACTATCAACTAAACAGGAAATACTTTTATGTAATAAAGTTATTTGGTGTTCAGAATCAATTCACAGATTGCTGGAGTGTGTAAGGATTTCCATTTCTGTGAGAGACATGCTGACAAAACATACCCTGTGTGAAAGGACATGCAAGTTTGTTTTCAAAACAGGCCACAGACCAAGTAACAGAAATGACTAATACCTTCCTGAAAAATGCCTAGTGTGCAGAAGCCTCTGGTAATTATGTTCTTTCTCTTATTAGCATCATCCTTAGCAACCAATTTCTCAGGCAATACCATGGCTTATGTAAATAAAGTGAACTTTACCTTTTACCTTTTACTCATAACCCAAATCACTTGTAACCAGAGACAATCATAACTTGAGATATCACTTTAATTCCATGAAAAAGCAGTATATAGAACAAGAAGCAGTTTAAACATTTTCAGTTCTGTGACATCATGTATTATCGAGATTATTTTGTCATTTTTCTTTTAGCACATTTGTAATCTGTAATCATTCTTCAGCCTAATGATCAAGAAACGAAGTATATAAAAAAAATAAGAGAGATATAGGCAACTTGCAGAGAGGCCAGTGTCTGTGGTAAGTAGGAAACAGACTGAATTATAGACTAATCAGTGAAGAGCTTAAGAGATACTATCCAGTCAGCGACAAGGTTACAAGAGCAGATCAGGTTCCAATTGCAAGCTAGAAATGATTAAAGTATAGACACTATACTTTCCCTACTGTCTTCTCTTTCATTAAACTAGGGAGATAGTGGAATAGGAGATAGATAGGCTAAAAAAGTTCAAGACACCAGGACCAGATGAAATATATCCCAGAGTACTTAAGGAATACAAAGAGATGAGCCGTTAGTTTCTGTCTTTAAGAAATCACTGGAGTCGGGTGAGATACCAGTAATGTGGAGGCAGGTTAATGTAGTACCCATCTTTAAGAAAGGAGATAAAACTTTAGTGTCTAACTATAGACCTATCAGCTTAACTTGAGTTTTAGGTAAAATATTAGTCAATAATAGCGAGGAACATTAGGGAACACTTAGACAAACATAACTTGATAAATCAGTCAAAGCATGGCTTCACAAAGGGGAAGTCTTGCCTGACAAACTTGTTAAGTTTTTACAGTAAAGTGTACGAGGCAGTAGATAATGGTGATAGTTATGATATCTTATATCTTGACTTTAGTAGAGCATTTGACAAGGTATCCCATCAAAGGCTCCTGAGAAAGGTTAGGGCACACGGGATAGATGGGAAGCTGTTAGGCTGGATAGGGTCATGGCTTAGTGGCAGGCGACAAAGAGATGTAATAAACGGCTCGAAATCTGAGTGGGGTCATGTAATTAGTGGGGTGCCACAGGGATCAGTATTAGGGCCATTGTTATTTCTAATATATATCAATGACTTGGATAGTGGAATTAGTAGTGATGTTAGTTGGTTGGTGGGTGGCACCCATCATCCATTGCCAAATGTCTGTTGTTTTCTTTAAAGGACAGACAAGAGGTAACTACCTAAAATAGCTTGTAGTATATCTGCAAGCTATTTTCACGCCGGGTAGGGGACAGTTCTATCTGGATGAGGAATGCAGCAACCTCACTCTCCCCTAGCTGCTTCTTGCTTTTCCTCCTGCTTATTACCTTCCATCTTTGAGGGTGGATTCAGACTCCCAGCCATAGCTGTGCACCCGGTCTTCCAGGGAGTTCCCACCCTCCCTTCCCTGATGGGTGACACATCAGGTCTTTCTCTTTCTCTTGCTTGTGACCTTTTGATCTTCTGTTTTACTCCTATCCTCTTTCTGTTTTCCTCTCTCTGCAATCTCAAGTCGTGCAGGCAGGATGAGGGGATGTATGGTGGCAGCAGTTTTATTTGCCATCCCTACTGTCGGGGTCCGCTTGATTATGGCGAACTTGCGGTTCCAGAACATAATTGCCTTACCTGGTGTGGCGGCACCTCCAGGCTCGACCTCGTAGTTCCACTATTTTAACTTTCAGTTTTATGGGTTTTCATTTTATTCATCCTCTGACTGCCTTACTGATTTTATTGACCCTGGCGTTCTCATTGACCATGTTAGTTTTCTTATCTCTTGACCCCTATTCACATCTTTTGCTGCTCCGCTGTGGAGATGTTGAATTAAATCCAGGCCCTGTTAGATCACGTCGTCATACATGTAGGGTCTTGTACTCCAACATCAGAGGTCTCTTTGCCAACCTTAAGGACGTTTCTGTTGTCAGCCAATGTCATGACGTGATCATCTGCGCAGAGACTCTCGTTTCTGACTACCGACATGACTCCGAACTCATGATTCCCGGGTTCAGCAAGCCGCTTTTCATTCGTCGCAGTGTAGCTAAAAGGAGACGTGGCATGTCGGTTCACATTCGCGAAGGCTTCTCAGCTCATCGGAAAACGAAATACGAGTGTACCTGTCATGAAACTGTCGTCATTCGTGTATGTGCGCAGCTCCAGAATTTTTACATCCTTGGCTCTTACCGAAACCCTGACAGTGACGATACTATCTTTGACTGCTTGTTAATGGCAATGGCAATGATTCAAGATGAGGACCGAAAGGCAGCCTTTGTTTTTGCTGGTGATTATAATGCCCATCACCGTGAATGGCTTGAATCAGTTTCTCCAACTGACTCCCAAGGTCGTGCTGCTCTTGATTTTGCGAATGTCTCTGGATGTTCTCAGTTAGTTGTGGGTCCAACACATCTGGCTGGCAATCGGCTTGATCTTGTCTTTACCGACGTACCAGAGACAGTCAAGGTAACCACTATGGCACCTCTTGGCACATCAGATCACTCTGCGATTAGTATTCAACTTAACTTGAGACAAAATATTCCTGCATACACAGTCACCAAAGAGGTCTTCTTGAAGGGGCGCGTTAATTGGAGCTCTGTCAGAGAAGACGTTTCTCGTATTCGTCTAGGACCGATCTTGAGCAACCCTGATCCTGTCTCAGCATTGAATGAGGAACTGAAGCGTATTATCTCTCGGAGGGTTCCTGTAAAGAAAGTTTGTTTGCGCTCCAACGACAAGGCCTGGTTCAACATTGATTGTCGTACTGCTAGAGACACTAAGCAAGCGGCTTATCGCAGGTGGTCACACTTAAGGACACGTGAAACTTGGGATGCGTACACTGTTGCCAGAGCTTCCTGTGCGGCAGTCTACAGGACTGCTGAGAGCGAATATTTTACCTCTGCTAAAGAAAAACTATCCACTGCATCTGACCCGCACAAGTGGTGGTCCACGCTGAAGTCAGTTGTCTTTGGTTTGCGACCATCTCTCCCTGCTCTGCTTTCTGATACTGGACAGCTGATCACAAGTCCAAAAGGCAAAGCTGATCTGCTGATGAAACACTTTGACTCCAAGCTCTGTCGAGCTCCAGCCCCCACCAGCGAGTTGCCTCCCGCCATGCCAGTCTTGACAAAACTGGCTTTTAGGTCTAAGGAAGTCATGAGACTACTTTTAGCACTCGACTCCCATGGCGGCACGGATCCGCTTGGGATGTTTCCTATGTTTCTGAAGGAAACAGCTGCAGTTCTTGCTCCCAAACTGAGTGCAGTCTTTAGACGCCTAATCCTGACCGGTAGTTTCCCCATGTGCTGGAGAAATGCGAACATCACAGCGATCCCTAAAGGCTCTCCATCATCTGATGCCAGCAACTATAGACCAATCTCTATCACGCCGTTACTTTCTAAGATCTTTGAACATGTTATTTCTGATCGTCTCTCTCGTTACCTTGAACACTCTCATTTGATACCAGCTAATCAGTTTGCTTATCGGAAGAACCTAGGGACTACGGATGCGCTACTCACTATCTCTCATAAGATTCAGTAAGCTCTTGACTGTGGGCATGAAGCCAGGGTAGTCCAACTTGATTTCTCTGCAGCTTTTGACCGAGTCAACCATGCCGGTCTTCTCAGGAAGCTGCAATCTTTTGGTGTTGGTGGCCCGGTACTGTCCATCTTGACTCAATTTTTGACCCACCGCACCCACCGTGTGTGCGTTGATAGTTGCTACAGTGACTGGTACAGCGTCCACTCAGGTGTTCCCCAGGGTAGCGTACTGGGACCTCTGCTGTTCAATGTCTACACTTCCGATCTACTACAAATCACTAGCAATCCTATTTACGGATATGCAGATGATGTGACACTTGTTGCTACTGTTGAGTCACCGAATTCACGTCTTGATGTTAGTACATCCCTGAATGAGGATCTCAGACGTATATCTGACTGGTGTCGCACCTGGAACATGAAACTGAATGCATCAAAATCAAAATGCTTGTGCATTTCACGCTCTCGCACGTTAAATCCCCTTCACGGCCCTCTGCTTGTTGATGGCGCGCCTCTAACAGTATGTGATGAGCTTGATATTTTGGGTGTCAGATTCGACTCAAAACTGTCTTTTGAATGGCACATCAGGCGTCTTGTCAGTTCTGCCTCGCAAAAGCTTGGCGTTGTGAGGAAGGCTTACCGGATTTTTGGTGACCAGTCTATCTCTGCCAGCTGCTTCCGGTGTTTTATTCTTCCACTGCTGGAGTATTGTGCTCCTGTGTGGTCTTCCGCAGCTGTGTCCCACCTCCGTCTCATTGACAGAGTTGTCTCCTCCGCTAGGTTCCTCTGTGGTGGCGAAGCAGCTTGGGATCTTGGTCACCGACGCAATGTCAGCAGTGTCTGCATGCTATATAAGATCCATGCCAACCAGCTTCACCCGCTGAATGCCTCCATCCCAAATGCATTTGTGCCCACCAGAAACACTCGACTTGCGTCAAATTCACATGTGCGCTGCTTACAGCAGGTTAGGTGTCACACCAGTCAGTTTCAGCGAAGCTTTGTTCCTTGTGCTGTAAGACTTTGGAACATGCTTGACGAGGGCACATGCACTGCGAGTGATGTGCAAAAATTCAAGTCTGCTTCGAACAAAATCTTGAAGAGTCTAGTCAATTAAACTCTGGTTGCTTTTGCAGCTATACCTGTGATAAATTATGTAACTATACCTGTGATTTTATACCATCAAGTTTTAAGTAGTTATACTACATTTACTCGTGTTGTCTGACATATATTAAATAAGTCAGAATTGTTGATTTTTTTTGTTGAATTTTTTTGTGAGTTTTAATAATTCTCAGTTCGTTGAGGCGTTCTTTATAATTGTTTAACCTATTTTCTCCTCCTGCTCTGATTTCATCCTACTATTGTGCTAATTGCTTTTCCTTTCTTCTTTCTACGGTCAAGGTGGGTGGGGGTTGTCATCTGGCAACTTATAGCGCTTGCGCTCGTCCCACTCTGCCTTCTCCGTTATGTTTAATAATAAAAATAAAAAAATAGTAAATTTGCGGATGACACAAAGATAGGTAGATTAATTAGGTCAGAATCGGATGCCATCGCTTTGCAGGCAGATTTAGATAGAATGAATGAATGGACGGATAGATGGCAAATGCAATTTAATATCAATAAATGCAAATTACTTAGCGTAGGTAGAGGAAACCCACACAGTAGGTACACATTAAACAACCAAACTGTTTTTTTTTTTTTTTTATGTAGGAAGGATGCTGGCCAAGGGCAACAAAAATCTAATAAAAAAAAATGCCCACTGAAATGCCAGTCCCATAAAGGGGTCAAAGCAGTGGTCAAAAATTGTTGGATAAGTGTTTTGAAACCTCCCTCTTGAAGGAATTCAAGTCATAGGAAGGTGGAAATACAGAAGCAGGCAGGGAGTTCCAGAGTTTACCAGAGAAAGGGATGAATGAGAATACAGGTTAACTCTTGCGTTAGAGAGGTGGACAAAATAGGGGTGAGAGAAAGAAGAAAGTCTTGTGCAGCGACGCCGTGGAAGAAGGGGAGGCATGCAGTTAGCAAGATCAAAAGAGCAGTTAGCATGAAAATAGCAGTACAAGACAGCTAGATATGCAACATTGCAGCGGTGAGAGAGAGGCTGAAGACAGTCAGTTAGAGGAGAGGAGTTGATGAGACGAAAAGCTTTTGATTCCACCCTGTCTAGAAGAGCGGTATGAGTGGAACCCCCCCAGGACATGTGAAGCATACTCCATACATGGACGGATAAGGCCCTTGTACAGAGTTAGCAGCTGGGGGGGTGAGAAAAACTGGCGGAGACGTCTCAGAACACCTAACTTCATAGAAGCTGTTTTAGCTAGAGATGAGATGTGAAGTTTCAGTTCAGATTATAAGTAAAGGACAGACCGAGGATGTTCAGTGTAGAAGAGGGGGACAGCTGAGTGTCATTGAAGAAGAGGGGATAGTTGTCTGGAAGGTTGTGTCAAGTTGATAGATGGAGGAATTGAGTTTTTGAGGCATTGAACAATAGCAAGTTTGCTCTGCCCCAATCAGAAATTTTAGAAAGATCAGAAGTCAGGCGTTCTGTGGCTTCCCTGCGTGATATGTTTACCTCCTGAAGGGTTGGACGTCTATGAAAAGATGTGGAAAAGTGCAGGGTGGTATCATCAGCGTAGGAGTGGATAGGACAAGAAGTTTGGTTTAGAAGATCATTAATGAATAATAAGAAGAGAGTGGGTGACAGGACAGAACGCTGAAGAACACCACTGTTAATAGATTTAGGAGAAGAACAGTGACCGTCTACCACAGCAGCAATAGAACGGTCAGAAAGGAAACTTGAGATGAAGTTACAGAGAGAAGGATAGACACCGTAAGAGGGTAGTTTCGAAATCAAAGCTTTGTGCCAGACTCTATCAAAGGCTTTTGATATGTCCAAGGCAACAGCAAAAGTTTCACCAAAATCTCTAAAAGAGGATGACCAAGACTCAGTAAGGAAAGCCAGAAGATCACCAGTAGAGCGGCCTTGACGGAACCCATACTGGCGATCAGATAGAAGGTTGTGAAGTGATAGATATTTAAGAATCTTCCTGTTGAGGATAGATTCAAAAACTTTAGATAGGCAGGAAATTAAAGAAATAGGACGGTAGTTTGAGGGATTAGAGCGGTCACCCTTTTTAGGAACAGGTTGAATGTAGGCAAACTTCCAGAAAGAAGGAAAGGTAGATGTTGACAGACAGAGCTGAAAGAGTTTGACTAGGCAAGGTGCAAGCACGGAGGCACAGTTTCAGAGAACAATAGGAGGGACCCCATCAGGTCCATAAGCCTTCCGAGGGTTTAGGCCAGCGAGGGCATGGAAAACATCATTGCGAAGAATTTTAATAGGTGGCATGAAGTAGTCAGAAGGTGGAGGAGAGGGAGGAACAAGCCCAGAATCGTCCAAGGTAGAGTTTTTAGCAAAGGTTTGAGCAAAGAGTTCAGCTTTAGAAATAGATGTGATAGCAGTGGTGCCATCTGGTTGAAGTAGAGGAGGGAAAGAAGAAGAAGAAGCAAAGTTATAGGAGATATTTTTGGCTAGATGCCAGAAATCACGAGGGGAGTTAGATCTTGAAAGGTTTTGACATTTTCTGTTAATGAAGGAGTTTTTGGCTAGTTGGAGAACAGACTTGGCATGGTTCCGGGCAGAAATATAAAGTGCATGAGATTCTGGTGATGGAAGGCTTAAGTACCTTTGGTGGGCCACCTCTATTATCATGTATAGCACGCGAACAAGCTGTGTTAAACCAAGGTTTAGGACGAGAAAAAGAGTGAGGAATGTACGCCTCCATGCCAGACATTATCACCTCTGTTATGCGCTCAGCACACAAAGACAGGTCTCTGACACGGAAGCAGTAGTCATTCCAAGGAAAATCAGCAAAATACCTCCTCAGGTCCCCCAAACTAGCAGAGGCAAAACGCCAGAGGCACCTTCGCTTAGGGGGATCCTGAGGAGGGATTGGAGTGATAGGACAAGATAAAGATATGAGATTGTGATCGGAGGAGCCCAACAGAGAAGAAAGGGTGACAGCATAAGCAGAAGGATTAGAGGTCAGGAAAAGGTCAAGAATGTTGGGCATATCTCCAAGACGGTCAGGAATATGAGTAGGGTGTTGCACCAATTGCTCTAGGTCATGGAGGATAGCAAAGTTGTAGGCTAGTTCACCAGGACGGTCAGTGAAGGGAGAGGAAAGCCAAAGCTGGTGGTGAACATTGAAGTCTCTCCAAGAATGGAGATCTCTGCAAAAGGGAAGAGGGTCAGAATGTGCTCCACTTTGGAAGTTAAGTGGTCAAAGAATTTCTTATAGTCAGAGGAGTTAGGAGAGAGGTATACAGCACAGATAAATTTAGTATGAGAGTGACTTTGTAGTCATAGCCAGATGGTGGAAAACTCAGAAGATTCAAGAGCGTGGGCACGAGAGCAGGTTAAGTCATTGCGCACATAAACGCAGCATCCAGCTTTGGATCGAAAATGAGGATAGAGAAAGTAGGAGGGAACAGAAAAGGGGCTACTGTCAGTTGCCTCAGACACCTGAGTTTCAGTGAGGAAAAGAAGATGAGGTTTAGAAGAGGAGAGGTGGTGTTCTACAGATTGAAAATTAGATCTTAGACCGCGAATGTTGCAGAAGTTAATGATGAAGTTGAGGGGGGTGTCAAGACACTTAGGGTCGTCGACAGAAAGGCAGTCCGACCTGGGGACATTTATGGTCCCCTCCCCAGATGGGGACTCCGAGGCTGGTGTAGGAGTCGCCATGATTTTAAAATTTTTGAGTGAAGGGTGTGTGTGTTATTAGGTGCTTGTAGTTTTGTGTGGAGGAAGAGAGTTGTCTTTAGAGGGCAGGCTGTGACTGCCCCCTTGTGTTGTGAAACACAAAGGGAAACGTTCAGTGAGGTCACAGCTGGGTTTAATGATAAGTTCACAGCACCCCCTGAACAGTGCTTTAGACCTCACTGGGAGTAATTATCTGGTAGGTACTGGGTACGAGAAAGATTTAGGAGTTATAGTTAGCTCTGAACTCCGTCTAGGAAAACAATGCATAGAAGCCAGAAACAGGGCAAATAGGGTACTAGGATTCATTTTTAGGAGTGTTAAAAGTAGAAGGCCGGAAGTAATATTAAAGTTATACTTGGCACTGGTCAGACCTCATCTAGACTACGCTCTGCAGTTCTGGTCTCACATTATAGGAAAGATATAGGTCTATTAGAATCAGTACAGAGGAGAATGACTAAAAGGATACTCCCTGTATCAAGATTGAAGTTGTTAAATTTACATTCTTTAGAAAGATGTAGGTTAAGAGGGGACCTGATAGAAGTCTTTAAGTGGTATAAGGGTTATAACAAGGGGGATGTAAGCAAAATTCTTAGGATCAGCAACCAGGATAGAACAAGAAATAACGGGTTCAAGCTTGAAAAATTTAGGTTTAGGAAGGGGATAGGAAAGAATTGGTTCTCAAACAGAGTGGTAGATGAGTGGAACAGACTCAGTAGTCATGCTGTTAGTGCTAGGACACTAGAGAGCTTTAAGAGAAGATTAGACAGGTTTATGGATGGGGATAATAGATGGAAATAGGTAGGTATATTTCATACAGGGACTGCCACGTGTAAGCCCGGTTGCTTCTTGCAGCTTCCCTTATTTCTTATGTTCTTATGTTCTAAATGATCAAATGATTTTCCACACACCTTTCACCTCCTCTATGGTACCTACAAGGACTTCATCCTCTCTTCATATTTATACTCCTTCACTTCCTTCTCTCATCTTTCTTCCAAAATAACTTCCTGGCTGCATACTCTCTATCAGTATCCTAAGGCCTGGATCACTGAGGTCCTTCTAGACCATTTTGAGTTTTCTTTGATCAACTATAGTTATATCCCTAGCTCTCTACATTGATTCACACTACCATCCTGTCAACATATCTAAACCATATAAGTCTAACTAGCATACAGTTTTACCCTACTCACACACAAAAGTATTCCTTGGATCTATGAGTCTCTGAAGTATCAGTAAAGCAGTTACTTGAACTTACTCCATCCACTTCTATTTCTTGTCACTATACTAGCACTTATACCACATCCTGCACAAATTACATTTCCCAAATTAACAAAATTCCTTGATAAATTCATCAAAGACAAATCTGTTCTCACCTCTGACCTCTTCTTCTGCACACTGATAACTGAAAGATTTCATTATTCTGCAACTTGCTTCTAATCCCACTACATCAGATTTTGTGACAAAGCACCCACATGTACTATATAAAATATAATTAAGACCCACACTCCTGCAGATTCCATAAGGTCATGTACATTCAGTTATTACAGTGACACCACCCTCAGTTGTATTTCAGATTCTCTACCTAAATGATGATCAAAGCCATAGATAGAAACAGACACTCAAGAACCATAATAGTGACACAACCATAGGAATGTGATGAAAAAAAGCCAAGTCCATCAGCAAATATTTGTGAGTCAATATAAGTAATGCAAAATCCTATTTCTACTCACTGTACGTGCTGTGGTCACCAAGGCAGCCATCTCCCGCAGGAAAGAAGCATCAGGCTCCTGTGAGTAATCCAACACCTGTGTTTTGGGTATGGTGTGGATCCAACTGTCATTTGGCCTGTGGTAACATAAAAGTATTGGTACACACTAACACATATTCATACTGGCCCTCAATGTATCCCACATAATTGTGTTTTTGTCTAATTAGAAAGCAATGCTATCAGCTCATGCTCTGTTAAAAAAAAATAACAGGGGGTCATATTAGTATGTGAGAAACCAATAGTTTTCATATTAACAGTGCTTCATATTAACACTACCCTCTGGTCTTCATCTCTTCTCTTATCCTTGTTGTCTGTCTATTCCCTTTCTCTTGAGACAAGCTGCTGCAAGTAAACAAGTGTAGCAGGTGTGGGTGCTACATGATGCATATGGCTGCTGGGGTGAGAGTGAGGCTGCCTCACTCTTGGTTTCTCACCCCTGCAGCCACACATGTCATGTAGCATCAGCTTTGTTTACCAACAGCACCTTGGTTCAAGAGAAAGGGAATGGACTGATAACAAGAATAAGGGATAGAAACCAGAGGAGAAAAGGGGATAAATAACGAAGACCATATACAGAAAATGATGGTTGGATTATTGGTGAGCTCCTTTTTGATGACAATAACTCTGAAGCAACAAAATAAATACCATACAGTTTTTGGAAGAAAAGAGTGAAAATAAAAGGAACAATATAAAGAAAATTAAGTGATATTTGAGAAAAACAAGATAGCAGATCAGACTGCAAAAAGAAACTAACCAAGATTACACCAATGAGATGGTGTTGCAAAAGGTAAGTTTCCTGACCATCAACCAGAACCAGGACCAGTAGCACTTCTCAGTGTCATGTCATAACCTATGCAGTGGTGTCACAGCTGTATTGTCTGCAGCTTACATCAGCCATTTTGGGTTCCACCTCCCCCAGTACATGTTTATGTTCACACTCAGTCTTTTGCACTCCAAGAGAAAATGAAAGGAAGTTCATCCCCCGTGCTTTGAGAGATCATACCAGAGCATTAGACAGTGCAGCTAAGCTCTGGTATACTGAAAAAAAAAACAGGGATTTTGAAGGCACAGACCCTTACTTAATATGGAAGCATCAGTTGGCATCCCTTACTTTGGAAATGTTGGTTTGAACCCAGCATTAAACTTAATACCACTTTTGTTTTACTGGCTTTGACACATCTTGCACGACTGAATAATGATCAGTGTGAGTGTGAGGAGTGCAGAGACCAGTGTGAACACAGCTAGTAATGACAGGCATGTACTTGCAATGTTGTCTTCTTACAGTCAAGACACTGAGACTTTGGTGATGCATTGGGTTTGAGGATGGAAAAAACCCAAATTACATTGCCAAGATTTTCTGGCAGCAAGTTTTGCTGTACAAGCTACATGTGATACCTGCAACATAAGTAGCACACACCTGCTGTGACATACAGGTTACGTATGTTGCTGAGAGGTTACATGTGGTAAGTCGGTCTCAGAGTAAGATCTAACCTACCGACTCTTGCTTATTATTTCAAGAGTGTAGTCTCCAATAACTAACAAACCTGACACTAATAACTCCAAGTGAATTAAAAGACCGTCATATTCCATGTAAACTAAATGTTCCTACCTTTGTCGTGATGAACTTGGTACCAAGAGTTTGTGTCACCATCAGCAATAAAATACTTGTCAGCCTCCAAGCTCTTGTATGCCTTGAGGGACTGCTCAAAAAACAACTGGCTTTTACTATTTGCCAGGTAGTTGAAGATGATGTGTTAGGCAATGCTGGAAGGTTGAGGTGGGCAGCAAAAGGAAGGATACTGACAGGTGCTTCCATATCAGGTAAGGGTCCATGCCTCCAAACACCCTAATTTTTTCAGTATACCAGAATTTAGCTGCACTGTCTAATGCTCTGGAATAATCACTCAAAGCATGGAAGATGAACTACCTTTCATTTTCTCTTATAGAGCAAAGGACTGAGTGTGAATATAAACATCTACCAGGGAAGATGGACGCCAAAGTCGCAGATACAAGCTGCAGACAACGCAGCTGTGACGTCACTGCAATTCCTCTATAGGTCATGCTTGATTTGGTTTAGTCAACATGGTGCCAACTTACAAATATTTTGCAGAAATTGCCTTATTAGATAATATTTTTATTCAATATTTTGTTGCCAATTTATATGAAATTCCAATTTATAGAATGCTGAGTTATGGAAGTTTTCCTTCTGTCCACAAAACCTGCAAGGGAAAAGTACTCACGAGGTGTCAACAGTGAGATGCTTAAAGAGGGTATGTCGCTGGGCCCGGGAGCCATAAACATTCTTTATGTGGTTAAACACTTCGTCAATAGAAACATCTTCTTTGAGGCCATAGGTGGTACCCTCTTGACGCACACTGGCACCCCCACTGTGCACCTCCACCAGTACAGCTGCGGTGGGGCTGGAGAACGGTGAGGTGATGGTGAGTCCTGGCCACAGTGAAGTCTGCCATACAAAATCGTAGATGGTGAGTTCCTAGATGTTGTAACTAAAAGATACACTAAAGCCTAAATTACAGCATAGTATGATGGGATAAAACATTATTTTGAAGTAGGCTAATTTAAGAACACAATGAGAAAATCTATTAGCATAAAGACTGGCATGGCACCAAACATGCTGCATAAACCCACATTCAATGTATGCTCTTTCTTGAGGCCAGGAAAATGCTATGGTTAATGACCATTAAGGAAAATCAACTATCTGCCATACCATGAGATCAAACAGTTATTTTGCTCACATTAAACACACAGGGAAAAATGATTTGACAATAGCTGACTTTATCTGACAGGTTAACCCAACAATAAACCAATTATTACAAAACATACTGCACTCAAACTACAAACTTCAAGTACAGTAAATTCTATCTATATAATACTGAAGTGCACTATATTATACCTACACACTATTTACCATCTGAATGTCTCCTATTCCCTCCCATATCTCTCTCTCCTATAGGAGTAAATAATAAAGAGTGTCATTCACTGTTGGGCAAGGAAACCCCTGCTGCTCCAACCAAGGCCATGGTGTGGACTCACCTGTACAGGAGTGTAGCCAAGGGATGCTGCCAACACATCATCAAGGTCGCTGGTTCTGAGGGCATCAGCATGCCCAAACCGCAGGGTGCTTGGGGAATGGCTAACAGTCAGCTCCCCGCCATACACTGCAACACACATTCATGGGATCACTACATGCTATTATTACTCTCTCTCTCTCTCTCTCTCTCTAGTAGGAATTAAACATATCTTTGCTTTGGCAAGTTTTACATTGTGATAATGATCAAAAGACTGTACAAGGCTCTACTTTTTTCTCACTTATATTCTGTCCACTTCCCTAATGCAAGAGTTAGCCAGTATTCACAGTCTTTCATTACTTTTACTAGTAAAGTGGAATTCCTTGCCTGCTTCTGTATTTTCTCCTGCCTAAGACTCTTTCAAGGATGTTTCATCACACTTGTCTTCATAATATTGGATATTCTTTTGGACTGTCTTCTTTAAGGACTGGTACCTTCAGTGGGCCCTTTATTTATTTATTTATTTTTATTTATTTTTTTTTTTGTTGCCCTTGACCAGATGCCTCACATAAAAAAGAAACAAAGAAGCTGTTTTGGGGTTTCAAGGAAATTTTCTGAGCATGATCCTGATAATATATATATTGAAACATTAATATCAATTCCAGTAAACAAGAATTACTTTTTTGTGCAAGAAAGCCACTGGCCAAGGGCAACAAAAAATTGCATTAAAAAAAGGTCTACTTAGAAACCCAGCTATTGTCCAGTGTGGTAGGTTTTTGCAACAACTCTCATTTTTTTTTCCCCCTTTCTGGCATGGAGACATACATTCCACATATTTTCTGTAATCCAATTTATCAATGATTAAAATGTGATTACTGTGATTATTTTTTTTGTAATTTCCATGAAGCACTTTGCTCTCAAGTCCAAGTATGTTTTGAAAGCTTAGCACCATCTCATGTTTTTACTTGCTTTTCTCCCATGATATATGAGTATCAGTCAAATGCACACAAAGCCTATGTGTGTTTCAGCAGACTTGAAATGCAGTACTTGTAAAAATTATTGCCGCCAGGCTGGTGTGGGAATGCACAGCCGCGGGTCACATATGAAACACACTGTATGTAATTACTGTAATGTGTGGATCAACTGTGGAACTATCATTGTGTGTGTGTGTGTTGTAGTACTATATCACCCAACATGTTTGTACATGCATGTGTTGCTGGCTATGTAAGGCAAACAACACATTTGTACATGCACATGCTGCTGGCTTATTCAAGGCAGGCAGCAGGTAGAGTCACCACTCCACTCCATTCCTCCTCAACAAGTACATCTTTAGATCATCATGGGGAAACCAATACTAGACCATTTTCATGGCAGCTCCAAGACAGATCCTACTACTCAAATGAAAGTGAAATGCAAGCACTGTGCCAAGGTTGTAGTGGTAACATTCGATGGACTTCAAACTTCCATACTCACATGAAGGTAAGGTGTCTTGTAATTGTATCATATTGTCACCTTCATAAACAAACTACCTAATTCATTTTATCAACTGTTTGGGACACTGAAAAATGACTCTTTTCTTATTTTTCACAATAATTCAGAGTTTATCAATTTATAACTTCATAATTGGACAAAAACTTTCATATGCTTTTTTTCACATGGAAAGTGCTATTTGTCAAAAGAAAATGGGAGTAAACTGACTTAGGTAAATTTGTTTATAATGTTTACATAAGACTTAAGCATAATGCTAAAGCACAGTACATTAAAAATTACAAAATAAAATACATAGACCATATGATAAAGAAATTCATAAGGAAATTCAGATCTTCTAAAACAGAGACTCAAGGAAAGTAAGTGAAAACGTAGTTAAATTCTTCTCAAAACATTATTTCCTTGAATCTTTTCATAACTAAGATTTAGTCATTACTCGTAAGGCAAGGTGTCAAAAAACTATGGCAGTCAACTCGCATAATTGGCTTCACAGATTTAGGCAGAAGAATTTTGGTGAATTTTAGACCATTTAAACCAGTGGTTCTTAACCTGGGGGGCGTGCCTCCCTAGGGAGGTGACAGTAATTCCCAGGGGGAGGACATAAGAAAGAATTTTCTAATTATACTGATTAAGCTGGTGGCACATTGAGAAAAAATTTCCCTAACTGATGCTGGTTTTTTGCTAATTTTGAGATCTGTTCTGAAAACAAACTGGTTTTACCTTCACACAGCAGGATACCCAACAGCTGTCCATATAATTTGTTTTTTATGACTATGACACTGTAGATATATTGGTAGCAGTAATATTGTGAATATTGTTCATTCAAGGCTTTGCTAATTTCAGTCTTCCACCAAACTGGTGTGGCTGACTAGTAGGAATGTTGGCTATCTTTGGTGGCTTATGTCCTGCTGATGCGTGTCTTGAGCTCTCAGTTATTTGCTATATATGCAGTGTTACCAGGGAAGCGAGAGCGAAATCTCTCTCTCTCTCTCTCTCTCTCTCTCTCTCTCTCTCTCTCTCTCTCTCTCTGTGAATTGAGAGAGAGAGAGAGAGAGAGAGAGAGAGAGAGAGAGAGAGAGAGAGAGAGAGAGAGAGAGAGAGAGAGAGAGAGAGAGAGAGAGAGAGAGAGAGAGAGAGAGAGAGAGAGAGAGAGAGAGAGAGAGAGAGAGAGAGAGAGAGAGAGAGAGAGAGAGAGAGAGAGAGAGAGAGAGAGAGAGAGAGAGAGAGAGAGAGAGAGAGAGAGAGAGAGAGAGAGAGAGAGAGAGAGAGAGAGAGAGAGAGAGAGAGAGAGAGAGAGAGAGAGAGAGAGAGAGAGAGAGAGAGAGTGCAAACCTTGATTTATGCCTTGTTAATCAGCTGATTTGATGCAGATGAGACCCCAGGTGGGTTATTATAACCCTCCTATGTTAGGTTTAGTTATGTTAGGTTAGGTTTAGTTATAGGCTGGGTTAGGTTAGATTTTATCCAAATTATCACAGAAAAACAATGAGAGCATTTTTGAAAATATTACATGATTAGTTTAGGAGCTATAACCAGAGAGAGAGAGAGAGAGAGAGAGAGAGAGAGAGAGAGAGAGAGAGAGAGAGAGAGAGAGAGAGAGAGAGAGAGAGAGAGAGAGAGAGAGAGAGAGAGAGAGAGAGAGAGAGAGAGAATCTTAACGAGTCAGAAATCAAAGTTTGCGCTCTCAAGAGAGACTGTGAGACAGACAGAGATGTTTTGCTCATAACATTGAATATATAATGGCTAACTGGTAGTTCAAGATACGCGGGATGTAAATCACCAAAGATAGTCAGAATGCTTAATGAAATCATATAATTACGAATTTTACAAATAATGCATTTGAATATGTATTAGGAACAAAATTACAAATAAATCATGTTACATCTTAGTTTATCTGTATAGTAAAACACAAATAGAAGATATATTTGAATCCTCATGTGAGCAGCAACATGCTAGAACAAACTGTTATCCGTACTCCTCAACAACCAAAATCCCCCAACTTGCGACTCACTTTGAATAGTAAAACAGAAAAGGAGTAGCAAAAACAATCAACAGTTATTGAGATTGTCCTAGTGTGCCGCCAGCATTAATTTCTTAACCAGACTGTTGGTTCATAATGAAAAGTGTTTTCTTTCTTAATGCAATACAATATAAATGTGAAAAATAGCAATAGGAATAGCAATAGGAGGAGGCAATAGGTACCTGCCGAAACTAAAGTGCTGGATCAGGGAGTGCTGTCAACTTATAATTAAACCCAGCTGTGACCTCACTGAATGTTTCCCTTTGTGTCTCACAAGACAAAGGGGCAGTCACAGCCTACCCTCTAAAGACAACTCTCTTCCTCCACACAAAACTACAAGCACCTAATTAGAAACACCCTTCACTCAAAAATTCAAAATTACCATGGTGACTCCTACACCAGCCTCAGAGTCCCCATCTGGGGAGGGGACCACAAATGTTCCCAGGTCAGACTGCTCTTCTGATAACAACCCTAAGTGTCTTGAGACCCCTCTCAACTTTTTCTTCATTAACTTCTGCAATATTCACAGTCCTAGGTCTAATTTTCAATCTGTAGAACACCACCTCTCCTCTTCTAAACCTCATCTTCTTTTCCTCACTGAAACACTGAGGCAACCTTTTCTGAGTAGCACCTTTTCTGTTTCCTCCTACTTTCTCTATCCTCATTTTCAATCCAAAGCTGGATGTTGAGTTTATGTGTGCAACGACTTATCCTGCTCTCTTGCCCATGCTCTTGAATCTTCTGAGTTTTCCACTATCTGGCTACGACTACAGAGTCACTCTCAAACTAAATTTATCTGTACTGTATACCACTCACCTAACTCCTCTGACTATAAGAAATTATTTGACTACTTAACTTCCAAAGTGGAGCAAATTCTGACTCTCTTCCCTTTAGCAGAGATCTCCATTCTTGGAGATTTCAATGTTTACCACCAGCTTTGGCTTTCCTTTCCCTTCATTGACCATCCTGGTGAACTAACCTTCAATTATGCTATCCTCCATGACCTAAGGCAATTGGTGCAACACTCTACTTGTATTCCTGACCGTCTTGGAGATACACCCAGCATTCTTGACCTTTTCCTAACCTCTAAACCTTCTGCTTATATTGTCATCCTCTCTTCTCCATTGGGCTCTTTCAATCACAATCTCATATCTGTATCTTGTCCTATTGCTCCTATCCCTCCTTAGGATCCCCCTAAGCAGAGGCATCTCTGGTGTTTTGCCTCTGCTAGTTGAGTGGACATGAGGAGGTATTTTGCTGATTTTCCTTGAAATGACTACTACTTCTGTGTCAGAGACCTGTCTCTGTGTGCCAAGTGCATAACAGAGAGGATAGTGTCTGGCATGGAGGCATACATTCCTCTCTTTTTCTTGACCTAAACCTTCCAAACCTTGGTTTACCACAGCCTGTTCTCGTGTTATACATGATAGAGAGGTGGCCCACAAAAGGTACTTAAGCCTTCCATCACCAGAATCTCATGCACTTTATATTTCTTCCCAGAACCATGCCAAGCCTGTTCTTCAACTAGCCAAAAACTCCTTTATTAATAGAAAGTGTCAAAATCTTTCAAGATCTAACTCCCCTCATGACTTCTGGCATCTAGCCAAAAATATCTTTTAATATCATTTAAAAACTTTAATATTTGCTTGTAGCCTATGTACCAATCCTGTTTTGAGATGTAAACATGTACCTGGCATATGGCATCGGCAGTGACTGTGAGAGATTACAGGGATAATAAAGTTTGTTCTGAAGAATGTTAAAAGATAGGTGCAATTTTAATTGTATGAAAGAGTGTCTTACCTCAAGGAGTAACAGCATCACACTGTAAAGAATGCAGTGAAGCTTGCCCGTGTTACTGGGTTCAGCGCGTATCCAATCACGTGTTTGTTTTGGTACATGCAATGCATGGTGCATGGTCACTTAGACAAATTCTTCCTGACTGTTGTCATTCTATGTGAATTACCGGTAAGTATGACCTATTATATATTGTTACCTTGAAAGAAAGAGTTGTTTTGGGGTGTATACCAATCATCACTTTGTTTACATGTGCGAAGATGTCTTGGGTTTGATTTTAGAGCCTCTGTTGTCATAGACCAGTGGTTCTCAAACTACGGGTTGCGACCCAAAGTTGGGTTGCAAGATCAATTTTGATGGGTCGCAGGGACACAGGAACATTATCATGCTTTCAGTGTTTCAGTTACTTAATTGAATTATTCTTCTTTAACCACAAATTACTTTTGTTATGTATGTTCATCTTCCCCCCACCTCCCTCCTCCTGGGCCCCACATAATGGTGTCTCTGACTGCTGTACACAAGCTGTACACATTACAGTAAAATCCCTCTCATCCGGCATTCGAGTATCCGGCAGCTTCAAGTATCCGGCACATTTTTCCCCGAGCCTTAAAATCAATAAAAAATCAATGTGTACTCATAAAATCGATTAAAATTCCTGCGTGAGGCATACTTTGTTCCCTCGCCACCAGAGCGCACTGCTTCGCGCTGCCCATGGTCCACTGCACTGTGTTTACTCAGTGACTCAGTCCCGCGTGTGCACTGTTTATCGCCTGACGCCTTCATCATGCCTAAAGTTGTAGAAAAGAGGAAGCGTGTTGTGCTTACACTTAAGCAGCTGATCAGATCAGCTGCTGATTAAGATCAGCTGATCTTTGTTATGGTAAGATGCGTGAGTGTAGGGTGGTGATTGTGGACATAATTTCACTTCTATTCAAGTATCCAGCAATATTCAAGTATCCAGCATGTCGGCAGTCCCATTGATGCCGGATAAGAGGGATTGTACTGTATTTATTTATTTTTCCAAAATAAAGCGTATATATCATTGTACATTTTCTTTCTCTTTACTTTACTCTGGGTCGCGAAGGAATGAAATGTTCCAAATAGGGTCGCTCATGAAAAAGTTTGAGAACCACTGTCATAGACTTACCACCAAGCACTGCCTCAATGCTGAACCTTGGCCTCATAGGACGCAGGCTCATTTCCTGAGACTTTTTTTGGAGAAAAGGTGCATCTTATGAGCCATCAAATACAGTACCTTTCCTTTTTGCTGGAAATTTGACTACATTCAGCCTGTTCCTAAAAAGGGTGACCATCCTAATGCCTCAAACTACCATCTTATTGCTTTAATTTCATACCTGTCTAAAGTTTTTTAATGTATCCTCAACAGGAAGATTCTTAAACATCTATCACTTCACAACCTTCTATCTGATTGCCAGTATCAGTTCTGTCAAGGCCGCTCTACTGGTGATCTTCTGGCTTTCCTTATTGAGTCTTAGTCATCCTCTTTTAGAGATTTTGGTGAAACTTTTGCTGTTGCCTTCAACATATCAAAAGCTTCTGATAAGGTCTAGCACAAAAATTTGATTTACAAATGTAACAACTGTGTCAATCTGCTCAAATGAACGAGGAACGATCTCCACAGTCGTTAAAAAAATAAATAAATAAAAATAAATAAATAAAATAAATAATTCACCTGAGCACTCACCTGTAGCCCTGAGAGAGAAGATGTGAATGCCCTCTGTGGCTACTGCTAGACTCTCCCCAGGACACAAGTTGCCACAACAAATATACCCCTATTTTTGTTTCCACTCTCCCACAATGACCACCTGATTTTACTGCTTCATCTGCACTGCAAATAAGGGAGAGGCCATGGGTGTCTACGAGTCCACCGAAATGCTGCGCCTCATTACAGAGTACGATGTTATTTTTTCTGATATATTATTATTTGCTTTAATATGCTGCACAATTCCCACGAACATCGCTACATTTCATAGTTGAGGGGAGGAAAAAAAAAAAAAAGTAAAAAAAAAGATAAAATAATTACTGGAAGCAAATAATCGAAAAGGTGAAGAGGGTTAAATCAACAAATCGTAACAGAATCAATGAATTACATATGTAAAAAAAAATAAATAAATAAACAAATAAATAAAAAAAATGATCTGAATCAATCTTAACCTATATGATTTAACCTAAACTTAATCTAGCCCTCTGATGAAAACGCTAATACAATTTCAGTACTATCCAGAATGAGAGGGCCAGACTAACACATTCTAACAGAATCAGGGAATAAAGCATCGTTATTCAAAAAGTGTAGGAACATTAAGGAATGTACTCAAGAACCACACCAGATACTTTATCACACAATTGAGAGCACCAGACCATGAAGGCACACTTCAGGACCATTACTGTGCTATGGTAAGGGTTACAGCGGCAGCCTTACCTGCGGAGAAGACGAAGAAGAGCAGACATACACTCATCCTGCTTGGTGTCATCTTGTCTTCTGCTCAGCCTGGGATCAATAGAGCACCATAGAGAACGGCTGCCCTACTTCCCCTTTATTCTATCTTAAAAGTAATTGTTAGTACTTACTGTATCCAGTTTTGACTATATTATTTTGTTTTTGAGTTTTAAATTAAATGTCAGTTTAGGATGATATGTATAATGGCTTTAAAAAAGAGTATTTATATCGGCTTCCCATTCTCTCGCGTCATGTGACAGGAAGCATCACGTGCCTATCAAAATTAAGTCACAAGGAAAGCTGTCATGGGTCAGATTTTCGATTTGTTTAAACTTATAGACGGTTCAGATTACCTTGATAATTATTTAGACAACAAATCATATCAAATTATCTCCACTTAGCGACGAGAAAGTTATCTGAATGCAATCAAGGAAATGTGTTGCTTGTATTTTCATCGGTTTATGAGATCTTATAGGCAGTTCGTATTATCATTATTATGGCTCTCGAAATCAATACATAATAATTAACTCTGTTAACACATATGTATACTAAAAATACTGAGAGAAAGGAAGGCGGAGTCGCCCATATTGACAAGTAAAGGAAATCAAACAAACAATCTCCCTTTAGGGATTAACTTCTAGTGTAAACAAAACTATTTTTCCTAAAAGCACATCCAATTTTTAATAAAGTATAATCTTAATTATATGAATTTGTTTGAAAGTACTGTTTTTATTTGTCAAAATGGTGCTTTATAGTTAAATCTTAATACTCATTTAAGGTTAGTGACAGTCCCGGACGGGGGAGAGGACATGGCGGGCAGGCACAACACAACCTCTCGGGTCTAATTCAATACTAGCATATATTAGACACCATGGAGATACACGACCGCCACGCCTGCTAGCACGACCCAGCGCGTCTGGCTTACTGAAAACCATCTAGAGAGACGAGGGTGGTGAGTGCTAAACTTAGATATTTGACAAAGAACACGAGACGCCAGCTGCGGTCCACCGCCGCCTGCGCTGCCCTGAGGGTTTATGGAATGAAAATCGAATAAGTACACGCCACATCCCCTTGGCTAAGTATCGCTTTGAGATACACGCAGGAAGTAAGAATCTAGCAAAATAAGTTTATAGATAAATCGCTTGTATTTATGAGATGACGCCGTGAATCATGTTTCCTCTATTGGTGAAGAGTGAAACAGTTGTCTTGTGTCAGCAACAGAGTGAGAGCTGGCCACTCATATTCCAGCAGGTCTAGTACTACACCGCCAGCAAACGGAATCATGCCCACTGTGATCAAGAATGCCTTCAGTTATGACTTGAAAGGAAAGGAAAGTAATGCAGGCTTAGCATACCAGGCACGTCCACCTGCTTCTCTGCCAGACACACCACCACCAGTGATAAGTGGCTTTGAACGAATGACTGTTTGAATCCTTAGTTGAGTTTTATTCATTGATAATGCATGGGACCATAACATAGAATAATACTCAATTTAAGATGATTTACCAAAATCTTAAGTAGGGAAAAATGGAACTGTGATAAAAAAAAAATGTTGGTAAATGTTCATAATATCTTTGCCACTTGAATACTGTGGGAATGAAGCCATGGTCATGGTGTGGTGGGGTCTGGCACACATGCCTTCATCAAGGCTGATGGAGTACAAGGGTTAAACAAGAAACCAGTATTTGGTAAATCTTTACAATAGGACCAAACTGCATTTTAAGTTTAAAATCATGATATTCATTATTGCTATTTTACGTTATAGATGATTTTGAGCATAAAATATGTTGGAAATACTGGATTTTGTTACTTCTCCCTTCATTCCCCCTGTGATCTTGAAGACTCGTTGGAAAGCGGAGTTTATGGATGGGAAACACGAAAATAGTAATTTTAGGGTACTTGAATGGAGATGATAGCTTTAAAAGACAATCCATGAGTGTAAAAAAATTTTAAATTTAAAATTTATATAAAAGTCTATTGCAGATAATTCAAATGTTTTGAAAAAATCCATGGAATCTAGTGAAATAATTATAAAAATGCAGAATGCCACCTGTATCTCTTTCATTTGCATCCCCCCTCCCTGTTAGCATGAAGCTTGGGGACTAGGTGGGAATGCAGAGTTTTTGGGCTGGGTAAGCCAAACCGGCCATGTATGGCAGTCGAGGAAATTAGGAACAAAGCAGTCACCTCTGGGGAAAGTTTCTTAAAAAATTGAATATAATCTAGCTGTGGGGTTTATTCTTCTTCTGGACCCTTCCAACAGACACTAATGTGGCTTTATATAAGCCTCACTCATTCATCCTTCCTGGGTCTCCCATACCAGACAGTGACTTGACCAAATCTCACCAAATCTAACCTCGTCACCAAGGAGGCTTACTCCCTGGATTCCCATGGACTGTAATCTTTTGATTATAAATTTTTTTTTTTTTCACATTTATTGGACAAATCTTAATTTTCCCTGTGTATTTTTAATAAAATTCCAGCAGGCAAAAGTTACAATGTGCAAAGCAGCTTTTCATTGTGGATACAGGATAGCAACTGAGAGGTGCAGGTGTGTCATAAAATGGCTTGTGGACAAGTGACATGTATATGAAAAATCAGAATAGAATAGGTCCCATTATGACCAATCTGAAGTGTCTTCCATAGTAAGATGTCTCATTCAAAAGCTTAGACATACAGAAGTTATTGAACTTACAGAGAGAGAGAGAGAGAGAGAGAGAGAGAGAGAGAGAGAGAGATTCAGATGTCACCATAGCTGGGCATAATAAAAAAAAAAATCTTGATAACCAATAAATCGATAACAATAACCTTATCGGCAATAACCGATAATTGATAACTAGTGATACATTTATCGTCCGATAACCAATAAGTCAATAAATCCAAACTTCCGATACTAATGATAATGATATTGATATTTTGAATTAAAAAATTGAAGTCCAAATCTTTATTTTTATCTTTACCTTAGAAAACTTAGAAAAATCTTAGAAAACTTCAAATTCAATGTTTATCCTGCCTCTTCACTAATGGAAAGTACTGTTTTAGGTAAAATAACCATATTTGATTTTGAAAGTTTAAAGTTTCAACATGCTCATGTTCCTAAACTAAGATTATTGATAACACAGGAAGTAACTATCGGATAACCGATAACCCGATATCGTTACTGCGATAAAATATCACGCTAATTTATTTAGATAACACCCACCTATGGATGTCACCAACACATGAACTACTTACCAAGACACATACAAACATATTACAAAAAAGGTGTTCTTAGGCTCAGTCTGTGAGTAGGTCAGTTGTGGACTTGTTTTCTGAGAGATATGTTGAATTGCAGTGAATTAATGTGACTTCTATGAAGTTGGGCACCTACTTAAATTATTCTGAATATCAAGTAAGGTATGTAACCTGTCCACAGCCAGAAAATAAGGCAGATTGGTGAAGATCAGTGATTGTGCCATTTCAACAAGATGTCTAGAGATGTGATTGTATTGTACATTCATCATTAGATATCTTCCAGCTGATAATCATGTCTGTCTCTACAGAGTAAAGGTGTAAGGAAGCCAATCTCAAAACAAAGTTTAATTAACTGAAACTTTGTATATTTAAAAGTTCAAGTCTATTGATAAACAGAAGACATACACAATATAATTTGTATATTTTAAAATCAAGTCTACTAATAAACAGGAGACATACACAATATAATTTGTATTCCACATAAAAGAGTTAAATTCCAGAAGTGGTCTGAACTCCATACTGTGCAATCTGGTTCATTTGAGACATGAATTCAGCTCTGTCTCAGTGTTGATAAAACTAAGATGATAAGTTGCCCCCATAGCATGCATCAGTATTAATTGTTATTATTTTATATATTCATATGCTTTTAATATGTATTAGATCTGTTGAGTCAGCAAGGGGTTTTGAGAGAGAGAGACAGAGAGAGAGAGAGAGAGAGAGAGAGAGAGAGAGAGAGAGAGAGAGAGAGAGAGAGAGAGAGAGAGAGAGAGAGAGATGTTGCACTGTCAGTTTTCACACAAATATTTATTTATTTATTTTTTATTACGTAAGGTCACTGGCCAAGGGAAACAAAAGGAGGAAAAATAAAATCCCACTGAGGTGCCTGTCCCAAAAGAGATGTCAAGAGAATCATTGAAAATTTGAAGGATAAGTGTCTTTAAACCTCCCTCTTGAAAGACTTCAAATCATAAGAAGAAGGAAATACAGAAGCAGGCAGGAAGTTCAAGAGTTTACTAGAGAAAGGGATGAATGATTGAGAATACTGTTTAACACTTGCATTAAAGAGGTTGACATAATATGGGTGAGAGAAAAGAAAGTCTTGTGCAGCAATGCCATGGGAGGAGGGAAGACATGCAGCTAGCAAGATCAGAAGAGCAGTTAGCATGAAAATAATGGTAAGAGCTAGCAAGAGGTGCAACATTATGGTGATGAGTAAGAGGCTGAAGATGGTCAGTTAGAGGAGAGGAGTTGATAAGACAAAAAGCTTTTGATTCCACCCTGTCTAAAATAGTGGTATGAGTGAATCCCACCAAACATGTGAGCATACTCCATACATTGATGGATCAGGTCCCTTTACAGAGTTAGCAGTTGGGGGGATGAGAAAAACTGGTGGAGATGACTCAGAATGCCTAACTTCATAGAAGCTGTTTTAGCTAGCAATGAAGTGTAAAGTTTCCAGTTTAGATTATAAGTAAAAGACAGACCGAGGATGTTCAGTGTAGAAGAGGGAAACAGTTGAATATCATCGAAGAAGAGGGGATAGTTGTCTGGAAGGTTGTGTTGAGTTGAGAGATGGAGGAATTGAGTTTTTGAGGCATTGAACAATACAAAGTTTACTCTGCCCCAGTCAGAAATTTTTAGAGATCAGAAGTCAGGCATTCTGTGGCTTACCTACATGAACTGTTTGCTTCCTGAAGAGTTGGACATCTATGAAAAGAAATGGAAAAGTGCAGGGTGGTATCATCAGTGTAAGAGTGGATAGGACAAGAAGTTTGGTTTAGAAGATCATTGATGAATAATAGGAAGAGAGTAGGTGACAGGACAGAGCCCTGAGGAACACCACTGTCAATAGATTTAGGAGAAGAGCAGTGACATTCTACCACAGCAACAATTGAACTGTCAGAAAGGAAACAAGATGAAGTTACTGAGAGAAGGATAAAAGCCCTAGGAGGGTAGTTTGGAAATCAAAACTTTGTGCCAGACTCTATCAAAAGCTTTTGATATGTCCAAGGCAACAGCAAAAGTTTCACCAAAATCCTAAAAGAGGATGAACATGAATCAGTAAGGAAAGCCAGAAGATCACCAGTAGAGTGGCCTTGATGGAACTCATACCAGTGATCAGGTAGAAGGCTGTGAAGTGACAGATGTAAGAATCTTCCTGTTCATTAGGACAATGTACAATGTATACAGGAGAGCAAGTTGGTAAAAGATAGTTTTGAAATAATAATTCTCCTGTACAAGCTTATTTTTCATCATCAGAAGAGTCAACACAATCCAAGATGGCTGCCCTGGAAAAGCTAGTGCGAGCCTTTGAGGCCGTGAAGCTTTCTCAGGGTAATGGCAATCCTGGAGGTGCTCCCACCCCAACTGCTGCCTTTGGGGCTGGGGCGGGGGCAGAGCAGCGGCCACAGGAGCACAACCGCACCATGGCATCATTTGCAACCTCCCTCTCTCAGCAGGGCCAGGGGCTGCTCAGGTGAGTGTGTTAGGTCTGCCTTATTGTTTCTGAAAGAGTTCATCAGACCATCACTTTAGCACCTGTACAACCCAAATTTTCATGTTATATAAGTTTTTTGCCATTGCACAGAAGCCTTGATTTTCTCAAGCATTGTTTAATTGTAATTAATAGCATTATTTTCTTCACCTCTTCAACATAAACATCCACCTGCAAATATTGTTCTTCCATATCTCCTGCTACCTGAGAATTACACATATTATTCTTTTAAAAAATAGTAAAAAAGACCAGATCTTGAGCAGCAAAGAGAAGGCAGCCACCTGCTCTGTGATTGCTGATGCACTGGTTACTGCCAAACCCACTGAGATCCAGAAGCTGCTTTCTGTGGGAATTGAGACACTGCTGCTACTGACAGCCGACGCAGACCCTGATGTGCGGACCAGTGCCAACGAGTCCCTTAACCGGGTGATCAGGGTGAGGCTTGCCAGTGGCCTGACAGGGGATTGGTGCCTTGTAGTGGCATCCTGTATTTTGTTATAGAATGGAATATGATGCTGCATATAATATTTTGTTAGATCCAGTTGATGATTGTGTCAAGTGAGCTCAGTCCTTGCACAAGTGAATAAATGTATTTGTTTATTTGTATTTTCAGTCATGCCATGCAATGTTTCATATAATTCTTTTCTTGGAGGTTTACTTCATATCATATTCATTGCATAGATGTTCAAAGATTCTTCCTTTTGTAAAGCCTCGTTAAATCTGTCCTAATCCACTTTTTATATATATATATATATATATATATATATATATATATATATATATATATATATATATATATATATATATATATATATATATATATATATATATATATATATATATATATATATATATATATATATATATATATATATATATATATATATATATATATATATATATATATATATATATATATATATATATATATATATATATATATATATATATATATATATATATATATATATATATATAATCAAATGTGCTATGTTTGCCAGAGCTTGTCAGAAACACAGTTGGGCAAGATACAAGTAGAGCTGTACAAAGAGATCAAGAAGAATGGGTCAGTAAGGAGTCTGAGAGCAGCCCTTACACGCTTTGCTGCACTCTGCCACCACATAAGGTACAAACCAGCCCTTGCATTGTCTTTATACAGTAGGATATGTGACAATGCAAGGTCATTATAATGTACAACTGCAATAACATACTGAAATTTTAATAAATATACAATTGCAATAATGAACTAAAACTGGCATAATGAGCTCACCACTGATGCAAGCACTGGAATTTTAATAAAAGTTTAATCAGAATAACAAACCAAATCTGGCAAGATGAACTCACCATTCATGTGAGCACAACAAACTAAACTAAAACAAACTAAAACTCACAAGACTAACTCACCAGGTGTATGAGCTGCTACTCACCAGGGTTAGTAAATAACCAGGGTTTTTAAAAAAGCCCAATCCACTTTTTTTTTTGTTGTTGTTTTATTGAGTTTTATTTATTTTTTTGTTCATTCCTCATATTTGTATGTGAATCAGTTTAAATAAGCAATTAAAAAAGTAATGTAGAGTGAAACAAAAGGTTTGAAGTGTTTTTTCTTTTTTTATGTTGGAGGGACACTGGCCAAGAACAACAAAAATTTAATAATAAAAAATAAAAAGACCCACTGAGGTGCCAGTCCCCAAACAAAGTCGAAAACAGTAGTCAGAAATTACAGGATAAGTGTCTTTAAACCTCCCTGTTGAACGAGTTCAAGTCATAGGAAGTGGAAATACAAAAGCAGGCAAGGAGTTCTAGAGATTACCAGAGAAAGGGATGAATGATTGAGAATAGTGGTTAGCTCTTGCATTAGAGAGGTGGACAGAATAGGGGTGAGAGAAAGAAGAAAGTCTTGTGCAGCGAGGCTTTGGGAGGAGGGGAGGCATTTAGTTAGCAAGATCAGGAGACCAGTCGGCATGAAAATAATGGTAGAAGATAGCAAGAAATGCAACATTGTGATGATTAGAGAGAGGCTGAAGACAGTCAGTCAGAGGGGAGGAGATGATAAAACGAAAATCTTTTGATTCCACCCTGTCTAAAATAGTGGTATGAGTGGAAGCCCCGCATACATGTGAAGCATACTCCATACATGGATGGACAAGGTCCCTTTACAGAGTTCGCAGCTGGGGGTGAGAAAAACTGGCAGAGACAACTCAAAATGCCTAACTTCATAGAAGCTGTTTTAGCTAGAGATGAAATGTAAAGTTTCCATTTTAGATTATAAGTAATCTTCAGTGTAATAATGTTCAGAGTAGAAAAGAGGGATAGTTGAGTGAAATTGAAGAGGGCATAGCAGTCTGGAAGGTTGTGTTAAGTTGATAAATGGAGGAATTGAGTTTTAAGGCATTGAACAATACTAATTTTGCTCTGCCCCAATCAGAAATTTTTGAGAGATCAGAAGTCAGGTGTTCTGTGATTTCTTTGCATGAACTGCTTTCTTCCTGAAGGGTTGAGTATCTAGGAAAAGATGTGGAAAAGTGCGGGGTGGTACCATCAATGTAGGAGTGGATAAGACAAAAAGTTTGGTTTAGATCATTGATGAATAATAGGAAGAGAGTGGGTGACAGGACAGAATCCTGAGGAACACCACTGTTAATAGTTTTAGGAGAAGAGTAGTGACTGTCTACCACAGTAACAAGAGAAAGAAAACTTGAGACAAAGTTATAGAGAGAAGAGTAGAAGCTGTAGGAAGGTAGTTTGGAAATCAAAGCTTTGTGTCAGACTCTGTCAAAAACTCTTGATATATCTTAGGCAACAGCAAAAGTTTCACCAAAATCTCTAAAAGAGGATGACCAAGACTCAGTAAGGAAAGCTAGAAGATCACTAGTAGAGCAGCCTCAAAGGAACCCATATTGGCGATCAGATACGAGGTTGTGAAGTGATAGATGTTTAAGAATCTTCCTGTTGAGGATAAATTCAAACCTTTAGAGAGGCAGGAAATTAAAGCAATAGGATGGTAATTTGAGGGATTAGAATAGTCACCCTTTTTAGGAATAGGCTGAATGTAGACAAACTTCCAGCAAGAAGGAAAGGCAGATGTTGATAGACAGAGTTGAAAGAGTTTGGCTAGGCAAAGCACAAGCATGTAGGTGCAGTTTCAGAGAACAATAGGAGGAACCCCATCATGTCCTTAAGCCTTCTAAGGGTTTAGGCCAGCAAGGGCATGGAAAAACATCACTGTGAAGGATTTTAATGGGTAGCATGAAGTAGTCAGAGGGTGGAGGAGAGGGAGGAACAAGCCCTGAGTCATCCAAGGTAGAGCTTTTAGCAAAGGTTTGAACGAAGAGTTCAGCTTTAGAAATAGATGAGATGGCAGTGGTGCCATCAGCTTGAAATAATGGAGGGAAAGATGAAGAAGCAAAATTATTGGAGATGGTTTTGTCTAGGTGCCAGAAATCATGAGGTGAGTTAGATCTTGAAAGATTTTGACACTTTCTATTAATGAAAACCAGACAGCCTGTATCATGCTGATACAGGCTGATCTGGTTACACAAATCCTGTTAACTTGTACTGTACAGGAAACGAATGGATCAGGTTTGACTATTCCATTTTTTATGTATATGTACATATATAGACCTTATTTATCAATAATATATATAAATTTTGATATGTTAAGTATTAAAAAACACAGGCTTTTTTTTTCTCTTCTTAGTGGGTTTTTTTTTGAATGCCAACCCTGCTGCTCACCTATCTGCCACCTGTCCCTTCCTCCCTTTTTTTTCTTTATCTCCTTCCCTTCTTTCATCTTGTCTTAAACCACCTTCCCTGTCACCTCCCCTCCTTCTTATCTGTCAGAGATAAGGGACAAGGGAGTGATACCTTGGGTCTTTCTCTCATTCATTTTATGTCATTTTCACTTCATCCTTTCTCACTTTCTTGTGGAAACCAACACCTCATTTAAAAAAAAAAAAAAAAACAACAACATATTTTAATTAATTATTTGAAAGATTTGAGGGTATATGACTGGGGAAATTGTTGTTTAAGCAAACCAAATATTAACATCTTAAGAGTGAGCATTGTGCCTTTACATACATGCAACCATGAATATTACTCCTCTTCCATATCTTTCCCTCACATTTGTACTCCTTTCCTCCAGACCCCAGAAAGGCCGTGCTTATGTACAGAACCTGCTGCCATACGTGACAAGAATGGCTCGGCGCACAGAGGAGCCCCTCCTGGAGACTCTGGCAGCTGCTCTTGAGAAGATTATGCCAACGCTTGGCCATTTCACCAATGACAATGAGGTCAAGAATCTCCTGAAGGCCTTCCTGCCAAACCTAAGTCACTCATCATCAGCAGTGAGGCGCTCTGCTGTGTCTTCACTGCTGGTGCTCTGCTGCCACTCCCGCAAGCCACCCATGTTTCTCTCATGGCTCCTAACCACCATTCTGCAGACTCTGGTGCCAGTGCAGGAGGAGGCACCCACCAGCCAGGTTCTTGGGTGCATGCTGTGCCTGAGAGCGCTGGTGCCTCACCTGGGCCGCCTCTGTCCCCCAAACCTTCCATCAGACCAGCATGGACAGCCTACTTCACACCTCCATCCTGGGGAACACACTGTCTCCTATGACCAGCTGATACAGGTCTGGCTCCTCAAGTGTTGACGTTAAGAAATCATGTTATCCACTGAGCCTTAGTAATGTCTTTCATGATAAGTGTGCAGAAACCTGACTCAAAACTTCAAGGAAATTTGCAGCTCTGTCAGTCTCTTTTGAAATTCTGTCAGTTATTTATTGATTACGAAGTAATGATCTTATACATCATCATATATTCCATCTTTTGTCTATGTACAGTAAAACCACACTAAGTTGGGCCCTTTTTAGTTACATGTTAGTTAAGGTGGACACTTTTAAGGGAAAGGAAAAGACCTGTATAGAGCAAGGAAGACACATCATGAAAACCTCAGTGAATTTGCCTACAATTGGTACATGCAAGAAAGAACATATTGCAAGGAGGCTTGGTCAACACCTTGGGATCAAGGAATTAAATTGCAATGTTAAGTTTAGATAAGTCAGGTTTTCAGTTGTCAGATTGGCCTCCCTCCCATTTACTTTAACTTAGTGAGTTTTTACTGTATATCCATTGTTTTAACATGTGCAAGGAAGTTTTCCTGTCTGGGGAAAAGTGATTTGTGCAGGAGGCAGTGTAGTTGCTAGTAAGTAGTAAGAATTTGAAGTAGACCAAGGGAATTTTTATCTGACCAGTGCTTATTTGCATGTATGGCATGTATGAAAAGTGCATTTTTTTTTTTTTTATGTAGGAAGGACATCGGCCAAGGGCAACAAGAATCCAGTAGAAAAAAAAAAAAAAGCCCACTGAGATGCTGGCCCCCTGAATAGGATCCAAAGTGGTTGTCAAAAAATTGAAGGTGTTCAAGTCATAGGAAGGTGGAAATATAGAAACAAGGAGGGAATTCCAGAGTTTACCTGAGAAAGGGATGATTGATTAAGAATACTGGTTAACTCTTGCATTAGGGAGGTGGACAGAATAGGATTGAGAGAAAGAAGAATGCCTTGTGCAGCAAGGCTGTGGGAGGAGGGGAAGCATGCAGTTAGCAAGATCAGAAGAGCAGTTCGCATGAAAATAGCAGTAGAAGATAGCAAAAGATGCAACATTGCAGCGATGAGAAAGAGGCTGAAAACAGTCTGTTAGAGGAGAGGAATTGATGAGATGAAAAGCTTTTCATTCCACCCTGTCTAGGAGAGTGGTATGAGCGGAATCCCCCCAGATATGTGAAGCATATTCCATACATGGATGGAAAAGG